>NW_005871506.1:157043-164249 GCF_000147115.1 Myotis lucifugus
GCCTCCCTCCCTCCCTGCCTCCCTGCCTCCCTCCCTCCCTCCCTCCCTGCCTCACTCCCTCGCTGCCTCCCTGCCTCGATCCCTCCCTCTCTATAGAAAGAATGAGGCGGGCGTGACTGTACTAGAGGAGTCAGGCTCCTGCTTAGAGGACAGAGCAGGTGTCCAGGTCAGGATGGGAGCAGGGGCCGGAACTGAACCTCAGAGACAGAACAAAATTCACAAGATGGCAAAGCACCGAGCAGAAATGTAACCGATTGCTCTCAGGACAGGAAACTACTGAAGCCATAAAGATTCCTGCTCCCGCAGCTGAGGCCGGCGGTGAGCAGAGCAGAGCAAATCAATCACGTCATACTTCCTGCCCAAATCAAGATGCTCAGGAAACAGCTGCAAAGTATGAGCAGGAGAGTCACCTGGTCCGTCACCGGCTGGGGCCGCCAGCGCAGGCACAGCCTAATGGTCTGGCTGGGGTTTTAAAAGCCAGGAAAGCATTCAAAATGTGGAGCCATGCAGACTCTAACGGATGAAAACGCAGCCTCTGGGGGGAGAGCCTGGAGAAGGCTCAGGTACGAAAACACATGTTGCCTTCGTGACTCCAAAGAATTCTCAGGTAAAAATGGGCAAGAATAATTCCCTTTTGAAGGAGTGAGAAACTGGGCGTGACCAGGCAAGACTAGGAGGTGCTCTGTGGCTGGCTCACTGCTAGACCCTCTGCCTTAGCACGGGGCCAGCACACCCTTCCATGCATCTACTCCAGTGGTTCTCAACCTGTGGGTCGAGACCCCTTTGGGGGTTGAACGACCCTTTCAGGTTCGCCTAAGACAGCCGTGGGCAAACTACGGCCCGCAGGCCGGATCCGGCTCGTTTGAAATGAGTAAAACTAAAAAAAAAAAAAAAAAAAGACCGTACCCTTTTATGTAATGATGTTTACTTTGAATTTATATTAGTTCACACAAACACTCCATCCATGCTTTTGTTCCGGCCCTCCGGTCCAGTTTAAGAACCCATTGTGGCCCTCGAGTCAAAAAGTTTGCCCACCCCTGGGCTAGACCATCCTGCATATCAGATATTTACATTACGATTCATAACAGTAGCAACATTACAGTTATGAAGTAGCAACGAAAATAATTTTAT
The DNA here is from genome assembly GCF_000147115.1 of Myotis lucifugus. Lineage (NCBI taxonomy): Eukaryota > Metazoa > Chordata > Mammalia > Chiroptera > Vespertilionidae > Myotis > Myotis lucifugus. The sequence goes on from NW_005871506.1 coordinate 158,175, forward strand.
GGTTGGGTCACAACATGAGGAGCTGTATTTAAAGGGCCAGAAGGTAGATTCTACTCACTCACCTGACAGGATCTACCAAACACCTACTATGTGACGGTGCAGTGTTAGAGCTGGAGCCCAGTAACAAACCAGATAAACTGGGTGCCTCCTTCGTGGGGTTCACACTGTGGTGAGGAACACAGATCCACACATTTGATTCTGTCAAATGGTAGCAAATTCGGTGAGCACAGGAGCGGAGGCCGTGAGCAAAGGGCTGGGACATCCCAGACGCTCAGGACTTTTGTGAGAGGAGACATTCGAGCTGAGAGGCAGGAAGACCCAGTCTTGACTGAAGAAGGAAGAACACCCCAGCAGCAGTGGGGCAGCAGCAAGGCCCTGGAATGGGTTCCCCACACAGGCCTCCTCATGGGAGACACGGGGAGACATGGGGAGACATGGGGAGATGCCAGGAGACACTGGGAGACATGGGGAGAGGGCAGTCCTCCGAGCAGCTGAGAGTCCTGGCACTGACGTCAGGTGTGTGGGGAACTTGAGGAGGCCTGTGTTGGGAGCCCAGTGGTAGCAGCCCAGTCCGGGGGTAGCGGGGGGTTAGGACGTGTAGAACCTTGTAGGCTATGGACAGACACACAGTGGGTGCTCAGTAAGTGTTTGCTGGATGACTGACCAACAGCTGAGTGCAGGGCTCGCCCTGAGTCACACCAATAGTTGATTGTTACCTCAGCGTCTTGTGGAAGCTCCCGCCTCGCCGGAGGCTCGGCGTTTGTGGGACATATACCACATCACTCGCCACGTCTCTGCAGGTTGTTATTGCAGCTGAGGACCTGGGCTCCGAGCCACCGACTTCAGCGTCCCCCGCAGGACGGCCAAGGCCCGGGGCCTCCTGCCGGCCGCGCAGCTCCGGTCCGGTCCGCCTGCAGCCCCGCTGGGGTGGCGCCTGGCGAACAGCTCCCACTTGCCTCTGACCCTCCTGCTCCCTCTGTGAGCCGTTTCCGCCTCCGGAAAGCTCTCTGCGGCTGTTTTCAGTGACCACACATACACCAGGTAGAGAGGCAGCTGCATGTACTTGCTCAATCCCTTGTGATTGGATCTGTGGCTGTTTCCATGTCTTTACTATTGCAAACAGCTCTGCCAGGGGGTGCCCTGGATCTGACATCGTCACACGTGTGTCTGATTTTGCTCTTGAGGTAAACCCCTGCCGTGGACAGCTCGGTGGCCGTAAGCAATAAGGCGAGCCCCCAGTTCAGGGTCCTGGGGGCACACGAGGCACACGAGGCGGCCGGCAGACATCTTTCCTTCTACGCAGAAGGGCACACGCGTGGTCTGGGAGCAGCGCACACGGAGCAGGTCTGCTCGGCTTCTTAATCCAGACACGTGACCTGTCCTCACTCTTGATTGGAGCTCAGGTGCACAGTCTTGCGCGATGGGCTAATTCAAGGGGAGGGGCTGGCCTTTGCTGTTTCAAGAAGGTGGCCCCAGGGAGCTGCAAGGCCTGCGTCCCACGTGGCGGCTGCCTGAACTGCGCTCTGACAGGAAGGACGTGTCTGTTCTCATGGCGACCAAGATGCGCAGTTGAGAGTCGTGGAGACACAAACCCAATGGCCCTTTGGCAGCACTGGGTCCATTTCAGCGTTTTCCGTGGGGCGGCTGCCTGTGAGGGGCACAGACGAGCCGCTGTGTTCAAGGGCAGGACCCAAAGCTCCCCTGTTCCGTGAGTGAAGAAGAGAACCCCATTGGGCGGGAGGCGATTGCAGAGCCCAGGCCACACCCGAAACCACACTCAGGACAGAGGTCTTGTCGCCTTGGAGCAGCAGAGGCTGTGGGAGACCCGGGAGACATGGGGAGACACTGGGAGATGCTGGGAGACATGGGGAGATGCCAGGAGACACGGGGAGACACCACCGGGAGACATGGGGAGACATGGGGAGACACTGGGAGACACGGGGAGATGCTGGGAGACACGGGGAGACATGGGGAGAGGGCAGTCCTCCGAGCAGCTGAGAGTCCTGGCACTGACGTCACTTGGGTTTCCCGTTCCCTGTTGTCTCGGGAGGCAAGCTGGGCTTGTGGGGTGACTGTGGTCTTTGGGGATGCCAACCTGGGTTTGAATATAGACTTTTTTTCCTCACTGTGTTGTGATGGGTAGTTTCAAAACTCCCCTGAGCCTCAGTTTTTACATCTGTTAATTGGAGGTAAAACCCTTGCCTATAGAAGGTTAGAGACTAGACAACATCATCTCCATGTGCTTCGTCCAGGTGATGGGAAGTGAGGGGCCCCATGGTGCCCCTAGGCCCAAGGTGTCTCCTCGAGTATGTCTGAGAGGCTCGGGGCCTCCCGAGCAGCATGTTCTGCTCCCATCCTTCCCCGTGTGTCATGGTGCTGCCTTAGCGAAGCAACCTGAGGGTCAGCACTCTGGGTCCGAGGTGGCCTCTGCTGATGACCTGGGTTGCTCTGGCCTCAGGAGAGGGGCAGAGTCTCATTCATTCAACAGATATTTATTGACCACCTACTATGTGCCAGGTACCGTCCTTGTACCTGCCCTTGTGGTACTTACGTCTAGCAGAGGAGTAAGATACTGATCAAACAATCCCAACCAAAAATATGTAATTACCAGGAATATGATCACTGGGCTTCTTGAGAACCTACTGGGCTGGGGAGTGGGAGTTAGGAGAGTGGGGGAGTTTTCTGGAGGAGGTGGCACCCTCGATGATAGCTCAAGTAGCAGCAGACAGGCAAAGGTGGCGAGGGCAGGCATGCCAAACAGAGAGGTGATTGCGAAGGCCTGAGGCAGGGAGGAGTGTGCATGCCTGAGGGACGGAAGGAAGGCCGGAGCAGCATGCCTGCCACCTCCTCAGTGTGGGAGGCGCTTTGCCTTCCTTTGCCTCATTAGCACAGAGACCAAGACATATTAACAAGCTCTTGCTGGCGATTTGGGACTCGTTGAAAAGAAACACACAGAAAAATGTACAATGACAGAGCAGGTGGCTGGTCTCAGCTCCGACCTCCTGGCTTCAGTGTCTCTCAGCCTTCACTCCGTGCTGGCCGGGTCCCCTCCTTCCCTCACTAGAAAGGCTCCAGGCATCTCAACACGGGAGCCCAGACCCAGTGGAGCCCAGTCAGAGAGAAGAGACAAGTTTCGTCCCCCCACTTAAGGTCTATTTCCAGAATCCTCATTCCTCGCTCTAGGACTGACCACCTGCCAGGGGCTGACAGTGGGAGCTGTCACCCACCCCCAGGGATACAGTGATCTGCCCAGGCCACACAGATTAAACACTGCACATCCTCTCCTTTGGCTATTTTACATTATGTGAAGTTGGGAGCGAGGCGTGGACCCCCCGGTAGCTATGGCGATACCTCTCTCAGAGCATGTATCCATCACAGGTCCTTAACACGGGCCCAAAAAGCTCAGGGTCTCACTTAGAATCGTCTTGTATGACACAGCATCTTGCTGTGCTGTGGTGCCATGGTCCTCACCATCCTCTTCTTCCATAGTAACAGAACCTCTGATCTAACAGGGGATGCTACCTGGATTGAAGACTACATTTCCCAGCCTCCCTTGCAGCTGGGCATAGTCAGCTAAGTCTGGCTGATGGAAAATGTCATCTATAAGTTCAAGTCTTTGAAGGAAAGGGGCATTCCTTTGCTCTCCTTCTCTTCCTAGGGGCTGGCATGTAGCGATGCGCTGTTTGGAAAGGCGAATGAGATCAGCATCTAAAGATGGCAGCAACACAAAGGAGGCCCTGGCCTTCCTGCCCCTGCCCGTGTGCCTGGCAGCCGTCTCCTAACTGCCAAATGGAGAGAAATGAAATACAACAGTTAGCCACTGAAGTGTGAGGGTCTCTGTTTTAGGAACCAAACGTATGTCCTAAATAACATAATTTATCATTGTGTAAGATACATGGCACATAGTAGGTGCTCACTAAATTGAGCTATCATTATTTCTAAAATTCTCCAACAACAGTGAAAATGCAATTGCAGGCACTTAAGGAGTGTTCTTACGGGATAACCTTTAAAGGATGTGCCTTAATGGAGATGAAGCAATATTGGATTAAGATAGATCTTTACAGAAAAAATGCAAAGGACAGTAATACATTTGGTCAGTCTGTGAGATACACAAGACATATTTTATGGTGCAATGGGATGTAAATGTGGATTCTGGCTTAAGCAAAGTGAAAGCATTGATCCCCTCCAAGGAGCCTGGAGCTGGGAGGGAGGAAGCTGCAGAGACACTGGAGGCTTAGCCTGAGGAGAGCAGCACCCTTTGGGCCGCATCTGACATCCCGCCCTGAGCATGCCCTCCTTCCCCAGCAACCATGAGCCCTGAACTAGGAAGCTACCTTTCTGTTCGACCTCTGTTTATCAGTCTGGGCAATGGGCATGGTGAGAGCTAAGGTTTTCCCCCACAGACCCACTGACCCTCAGAGAAGGAAAGGAGGGACCTGGGAAGGGGGTTGAGATGGCGTCAACCTCCAACAGGGCTGAGCCTTCACCCAGACTGTGGCCTTCTGTCCTGGAGGCCTTTCTTTCTTTCCCCCCTTTAATTTATTGATGAGAGAGGAGAGAGAGAGAAACATATTGACTTATTTTTTCACTTCTTTATGCATTCATTGGTTGATTCTTGTATGTGCCCTGACCAGGATTGAACCCACAACCTTGACAGTGGGGTCGACGCTCTAACTACCTGACCTCCCCAGCCAGGATGAGGCCTTTCTGTGCGGCAGAACTCCAGGCACGTCTCCTTAACCCCCACCCAGAACCCAGTCTCTCTAGGTAAGTGTGTGGGTTTGGACTCAGAAGACCCGAGTTTGAATTGAACATTACAAGTTCCCCACCAGATGCGTGATCGTAAGTGCTTATTGCTAAGTCCGAGTTTGGTTTGGAAAGAGGACTTGTTTGGCTCATTGCAAATGGACTCGCAGCCTGCTCAGAGGGTGTGCAGTTCTGCTGCTCGGAGACCCACCGCCGCTGCCCCATGAGGGAAGGTGGGAGTGGCCGCACCACGCAGACAGCTGTACCCAGCCCTGAGTCCACTGCTCACTTAATGCTATGGGTGCAAAGATGAGAAACCATGGCTCCTGCCCCCAAAGGGCTTAAATTCAGCTGGTGAGACACACACAGGGAACTTGCCAATGCCCGGGAGCTGGTCTGTCATTCCACATGCAAGGACAGGCCTGTGGTTCCCAGAGAGCTGCAGACACACCCCTCGCCTTCTGCTGGTCCCAGCGGCTCTGCTCTCTGCTCATCTGGGCCTTTGCAAGTGCTGTTCCCAACACACGTGACCCTCTTCCCCTTAACCTGCTGGCTCGTCTTGCTAATGTTTATTGGGCTCTGGACCATGTTGAGTGCTTAATTTTAATAATCCTTTTTAAAGCCCAACACTTTATGCAATATGGACTTATTTTTAATCCCATTTTGCAGTTGAGGAAACTAAGGCACAGAAAAATTTAATTAACTCACTCAAAACACAAGGTCAGGATGTGGCAGATCTGGGATTTGAACCCTGTGCGGTCTGCTCACAGGGGAGGAAGCCACCCTGTGTGCTATGCTGACATGAGTCAGATGCTGCCTGCCCCTGCGTGTGCCCCTGTGTGTGCCCCTGCGTGTGCCCCTGTGTGTGCCCCCTGTGTGTGCCCCTGTGTGTGCCCCCTGTGTGTGCCCCCTGTGTGTGCCCCCTGTGTGTGCCCCTGTGTGTGCCCCCTGTGTGTGCCCCCTGTGTGTGCCCCCTGTGTGTGCCCCCTGTGTGTGCCCCCTGTGTGTGCCCCTGTGTGTGCCCCCTGTGTGTGCCCCTGTGTGTGCCCCCTGCGTGTGCCCCCTGTGTGTGCCCCCTGCGTGTGCCCCCTGTGTGTGCCCCTGTGTGTGCCCCCTGTGTGTGCCCCTGTGTGTGCCCCCTGTGTGTGCCCCCTGTGTGTGCCCCCTGTGTGTGCCCCCTGTGTGTGCCCCTGTGTGTGCCCCCTGTGTGTGCCCCTATGTGTGCCCCCTGTGTGTGCCCCCTGTGTGTGCCCCTGTGTGTGCCCCTGTGTGTGCCCCCTGTGTGTGCCCCCGTGTGTGTGCCCCCTGTGTGTGCCCCCTGCGTGTGCC
>NW_005871506.1:166026-172551 GCF_000147115.1 Myotis lucifugus
TGGTGTGTGCCCCTGCGTGTGCCCCCTGGGTGTGCTCCTGCGTGTGCCCCTGCGTGTGCCCCCTGCGTGTGCCCCCTGTGTGTGCCTCACCTTGCCCCCAGAGCTGAATTGTCAGGCCCTCAAAGCCAATGGTGTCCCCACTTCTGTTCCCCGTTTCAGTCAGCTCCTGCCCGCGGTTCCTCCAGGCCACTGGCCTCCTAACCCTCAGGCCATCAGAGAGCCTGCCCCTCCTCAGCTCGAACAGGTTATTCCAAACAGACAGCAGAGGCCTGAATCTGCCCACTGCACTGAGCATTTCCCAGCGGAGGGGCGGGGAGGGAGGTGGAGAGAGAGAGAGAGAGAGAGAGAGAGAGAGAGAGAGAGAGAGAGATAAAGCTCTGAGAACCACTGCCTTCAGTCTGCTTTGCTCCCCTCTTTCAAATGGGTTCTGTTCAACTGGAACATGAGAGATTGACTTTTGAAGCCAAAATTAAACCCTAGGAGCAGGTCTCATCTGATGTTCAGCAGGCCCCTAAGGAGCCGGGAGCAGCTCACTTTCTCCTGGGGGTTGGGATGGAAGCCGGGAGGGCAGCAGGGGGAGCCCAGAGGCTTTCTGCACCCAGGCGAGCTCCCACTTGGGATGGCCCAAGTCACACAGTGACACGGCTGAAGCTGAAGCGACCGCCTGGCACAGTGGTTCTCAACCTCCCTAATGCCGACCCTTTCATACAGTTCCTCATGTTGTGGTGACCCCCAACCATAAAATTATTTTTGTTGCTACTTCATAACTGTAATTTTGCTACTGTTATGAATCGTCATGTAAATATCTGATATGCAGGATGTATTTTCATTGTTACAAATGGAACATAATTAAAGCATAGTGATTAATCACAAAAACAATATGTAATTATATATGTGTTTTCCGATGGCCTTAGGCGACCCCTGTGAAAGGGTTGTTCGACCCCCAAAGGGGTCGTGACCCACAGGTTGAGAACCACTGGCCTGGCAGGACGCACCTGGCAGGACCTGAGTGGGGTGGGGAGCTGGGGCTTCCAGGCCTGGCAGGGGAGGGGTGACGGGCCCAGGACGCTGGGCCGATTCTCACACGTGCCAGGCTCGTTCGTGTCCATCTCACCTTTCACTGCGCCTTTATGTGGCAAAGAGAGTGTCACTTCTTCCCACACGATTTTGCCACAATCCGATCCAGCAACCGCTCCTCGCTCCAGCCTCCGCCAAGAAGACACTTCCGTAGCCTCATGGGTGAGACACAGCGGGGTCATCTGAGGCTCACTCACCGCCTCCCAGCCGGTCCGTCCCTCACACCCACAGGCTGCCCTCGGCCCGGCTCCGGCTCCAGGGTCCTGAGTCCCCCGCGCAGAGAGCCTGGAGCCCAGGCCTCGCTCAGACAGCGTTCACTTGCCTTTTTCTCTGCCTCGTTTGGAGCGGTTCCTCACAAGCCTCAGGGGAGACTCTGAAATTGAGCTGCATCTCGGGGCATCAAAATGTCCGGACTCGTGCGTTTTGTTTGTTCATTTAGTTTAATTGAACTTTCCCCACCAGGTGCTTTTCTCTGCCCTCCTAGCGACTACCCCACACATTAGGAAACATGTCCACACCCCACCTGGGCAGGAAGACCTGGCCACACGCAGCCATCTGCACTGGAAGCCCCACAAACACCACCCACTGGCCAAGGAACAGACAACATGCCACCTACCCCACAGCAGGTGCTGCTCAGGGTAGAAGGGCGAACCTGCAAATCGATAGAGGACATCGTGGGAAAAGCCTCACACGAAAGGCTGCATAATGCATGTGCATTCACAGGAAACTTCTGGAAAAGGGGAAATCAGAGTGAGCAAGCTGGTCAGTGGGCATCTGTGACTGGGGGAGCGAGGTGTAGGGAGTCCCAGAAGGGGACAGGGCGAGTGCAAGGGGACAGGGACTGGACCGTGGCGATGCTCCCCTAACCAGAAATTTACTGAAACCTGTTGAGCCATCCGCACAGGGTAAACGTTACTGTGCCTCCGTGGAGAGGTCTGGCAACTGAAGACCCCCGGCTGTCTTCTCTCCTTCCTTCATCCCTGGCTTTCTTCTTCTTCCTCCCTCTTTCTGTTCCTTCCAAATGCCTTCTAAACCTCAAAAATGCACTAGGCACCACCGTCATCGCACATCCATCCATCGGAACGTATCAATTGGGCATCTGCTATGTGCCAGACACTGGTGTGGGGGCGGGGAGAAAGCTGTGACTAACATGAAGCCCTGTTTTATGGAACTATGTTTCAGTGGGACAGACAGACAAATATAACCATCGCGTAAGGAAGCCGGGGTGCTTCCCACTGAGGAGGACTGCCCAGGGCGAGGCCTGCTCTTTGGGGGAGGGTGGGGAAGGTGAGACCACAGCAGGGAGCAGCAGCCTGACTGAGGGCGGGAGCCAGTGGCAGCAGGGGGAGAGCAGGCCAGGAAACAAGGGCCGCCTGTGGGTGGGCACTTGCTCTGTGTGCCCGGGAACGAGGGACAGGGAGGCCAACAGGACTGGAGAAAGGGCAGCTTCAGGAAGAGGGAGTCAGGGGCCTCATAGCTGCCATCAGGACTCTGGGGTTTAAGAACAGTAGGGCCCAGAGCAGGATGGGACCCAACCTGGTTCCTCTCAGAGGATCCCTTGACTGCCGAGCACGGCTGAGGGACTGTGAGCCCAGAGGCTGTCAGGACGGGCGTCTGGATGGGAGAGGGGTTGCTCTCTTGGCTGGCACTATGGATACGGTGCCATGTGCTGAGAAATGAGGTCTATTTTGAAGGTAGGCCTGACAGGATTTGCAAATAAAGAGCTCACAAGCTACCTGGCCAGTTTGGCTCAGTGGATAGAGCACTGGCCCATGGACTGAGGGGTCCCAGGTTCGGTTCCAGCGAAGGACCGTACCTGGGTTGCAGGCTTGGTCCCCGACCTGGTTGGGGTTGGTGTGTGCAGGAGGCAACCAATCAATGTTGCCTCTCTCATATCGATGTTTCTCTCACTGTGTCTCTCCCTCCTTCCACTCTCTCTAAAAATTAATGGAAAAAATATCCTTATGTGAGGGTTATTTAAAAAAAAAAAAAGAGCTCACAAGCTAAAAGGACTAGTGCCCAGGGGAGGAGACAGAGTTGTGATGCTATTGGAGACAATGAATGCATGTTGTACGTTTACTGCTAAGCACAGCAGTGACTCCTCCTGCAGCTCCTGGTTGATGCTATGAATATCACCGTGGGAAAATGGAGCATGGGAATTTACAGAGAGGGAAACTGAGGTTCCCAAGAGATTAAGCAACTTGCCCAAGGTCAAGTCTCTAGTGAGTGACAGAGTTGGATTTTAACCCAGTCAACTAACCCAATTCAGGCCCTACTTTCCTAACCACTCCACCCCCCAGCCATGTCCATGGAAAGCTGGAGTGTACACATGGAGTGTGCACGTGGAGAGCTGGGGTGTGCACGTGGAGAGCTGGCATGTGCACGTGGAGAGCTTGGGTGTGCACGTAGAGAGCCGGAGTGTGCATGTGGAGAGCGGGGTGTGCATGTGGAGAGCTGGCATGTGCACGTGGAGAGCTTGGGTGTGCACGTAGAGAGCCGGAGTGTGCATGTGGAGAGCGGGGTGTGCATGTGGAGAGCTGGCATGTGCACGTGGAGAGCTTGGGTGTGCCTGTGGAGTGTGCACATGGAGAGCTGGGTGTGCACGTGGAGAGCCGGGGTGTGCAAGCGGAGAGCTGGGGTGTGCATGTGGAGTGTGCACATGGAGAGCTGGGTGTGCACATGGAGAGCCAGGGTGTGCACATGGAGAGCTGGGTGTGCACGTGGAGAGCCAGGGTGTGCACATGGAGAGCTGGGGTGTGCACGTGGAGAGCTGGCATGTGCACATGGAGAGCTGGGTGTGCACGTGGAGAGCTGGCATGTGCACGTGGAGAGCCAGGGTGTGCACGTAGAGAGCTGTGGTATACATGTGGAGTGTGCACATGGAGAGCTGGGGTGTGCACGTGGAGAGTCGGGGTGTGCACGTGGAGTGTGCACATGGAGAGCTGGGGTGTGCACGTGGAGAGCCAGGGTGTGCACGTGGAGAGTCGGGGTGTGCATGTGGAGAGTTGGGGTGTGCACGTGGAGAGCTGGGGTGTGCATGTGGAGTGTGCACATGGAGAGCTGGGGTGTGCACGTGGAGAGTCGGGGTGTGCACGTGGAGTGTGCACATGGAGAGCTGGGGTGTGCACGTGGAGAGTCGGGGTGTGCACGTGGAGAGTTGGGGTGTGCACGTGGAGAGTTGGGGTGTGCACGTGGAGTGTGCACATGGAGAGCTGGGGTGTGCACGTGGAGAGTTGGGGTGTGCACGTGGAGTGTGCACATGGAGAGCTGGGGTGTGCACGTGGAGAGTCGGGGTGTGCACGTGGAGAGTTGGGGTTGTGCACGTGGAGATTTGAGGTTTTGCCGTGGGAGTTGCACTGGGGAACTGGGGAGTGCACGTGGAGAGTTGGGGTGTGCACGTGTGAGTGTGCACATGGAGAGCTGGGGTGTGCACGTGGAGAGTCGGGGTGTGCACGTGGAGAGCTGGGGTGTGCACGTGGAGAGTTGGGGTGTGCACGTGGAGTGTGCACATGGAGAGCTGGGTGTGCACCTGGAGAGCCAGGGTGTGCACGTGGAGATCTGGAGTATGCACAAAGTGTGGGAAGGCTTTGGATAAAGAGGGCACAAAGGGCTTCCTGGGAAACGGGGGACAGGGTGGGCAGCCCAGGCTGGGACCTGAAGGGAGAAGGTGGAGTTCTCTGGGGACCAGGCAGGGTAGGGACACATGCGAGGGCATCGGGCATGAGCGAACCAGTCATAAACCTGACACAACTGATGATTCCACAGCCTGGGGCACAGGATGCCTGAGAGATGAGTGTAGAGCAAGTATGTCAAACTCAAAGGCTAACACGGGCCAAATAAACAAGACTTAAGTATATGTGGGCCGCATAAAAACAAAAGCTCCAATTTTCATAGAAACATAGGTTTATTTCTGTAGAGACATGCTGAATACGAAGGGCTGAAATAAATGAGTAATTGTTAACATAAAATAATAGAACATTTTAATAAAAATTAATATTTTTTCTTGAACATTAACTTACCGGCCACTGAATAACTGCACAAATTAATAAGTGTAATGCAAATATACCAATTTTTCTTGTTCTTGGAAAGCAAAATACTTCCTGTTGTGCACACCAAACAAGTCAGTCCAAGACTAATGACGTGGCCATCGGCTGCTAAAATATTCGCTGCTGGTATCAGTGGAGAGAAATGGTGCGCCTGCGCGTAAGGCGCGTAAGGGAAATGAATGCAACACGATGATAGTCATCAGTCATTTGCAAATGTTGTAGTTTGTTATTAATGATTATGTACAACAGGGTATTGTAAAAATTAAGTGACAAAATTTTTATTAAAACGTTTCTCACATACTGTTATATTGGCTGGGCTGCAAAAATATTTGTTGTGGGCCACGAGTTTGACATGGTTGGTGTAGAGGGAAGCAGAGAACAGCGCCTAAAGGGCTGTGCACCTGGTCAGTAAGTTTGAAATGTCTGAGAGGCCAGTGTCTCCCTGAACAGTGAGAGCAGGACACAGGGGCCAAGGAAACCCCTTAGAGGCGATACACAGGCAACCCTTCTTATTTTCATGGCTATGGGTTTGTCTATTTATACTAATGTGAATTAGAAAAATATATGCTTTCTCCACCAAGCTTGTGACTTATACGTATTGCTTAGGATGGAAGAGAACTTTTAAAACAACCGTTAGTTGAGAAAAAGATGTTTCCTCATACACAGTGTAATTGAAAGGTTATTTGTCCTGTACTGTTTGTAACATTAAAAGATTAGGAAGCATCTAAATGTCCATTAACTGGCTTAAGAATGGAGCCACTGAATAGAAAGTGGCCTTAAAAATAAGGAAGTTTTTTACATTCTGATCTAGAACGAGCTCTAAGGTGTATTGTTAAGTCCTAAAATCAATTGCCATAACATTGTGTCTAACATGCTTCCGTTTGTGTTTGAACCGTATGTGTGCGTGTGTATGTGCGCACTGACAGCAGCTGCCTTAGTCTGCGCAGGCTGCTGTGACAAAATGCCACACACTGCACAGGCACGAAGCAATGGAAGTCCTCGCTCTCAGTTCTGGAGGCTGGAGATCTGAGATTAAAGTCCCAGCGTGGCCACAGCCTGGGGAGGCCTCTTCCTGTGCATAATGTGCCTTCGCCCGGTGTGCTCACAGGGTGGGAGGGAGGGGGCTCTCCGGGGTCTCTGGTCAGGCATGAATCTCATCCCTGCGGGCTCCACCCACATCACCTAATCACCTCCCAATGGCCCCCCTTCTGACACCCTCTCCCTGGGGTGAGGGTTCCCCCCGGGGACCTGGGGACACACACTCACCACAGCAGCGGCGGTTGTCTCTGGCAGGGGCTGGTGGGCAGGTGGTGGAAGTTGTTGCTGTATAGTCTGTAGAGCTTTTGCATTCTGAATGCACATCCATGCATTTAAAATAAAGTTCAATTATTTAATAGTATGA
>NW_005871506.1:173373-202408 GCF_000147115.1 Myotis lucifugus
CTTGAGGAGGATGTTTAATCAGCTGGTGGCATTGAGACATAAGTGAGGGGCGTGTGGTAGAAGTCGGAGCCTCCAGTGCTTTCGCTTTGGCCCCAGAAGCGACATCGGACAGCGGGGAGGCGAGGGCAGGGCCGTGTCAGCGCACTGGGAAGTCAGAGAAAAGGGGAAGTTGAGGCAGGATCAGGGTGAGCCCAGGACCAGCGCCCGCTGCTCCCTGGTTATAAGTCCCCCCACCGCCCTGGAAAGACAGCGGAGATACACACCCGAGAAAGGGAAGAAAGGCCTGGGCATGCTCCCGAGGGAGCCTGAGCAGCTCCCTTCACCTTGTGGGTCTTACATGCCTCTAAAGGCAGGCGTTTAGGGGTCTCAGAGGAGGTCTGATAGGACCATCACCAGCCTTCCAGGTGCCCTTTCCGGTCCTGGTGCCCACAGCTGGTCCACACCAGGGCAGGGGTTTAGTCATTGCAGTTGGTCCTGCGGTCACCATGGCTCTGCTCCCTCTGGTTTTGCCGCTTTTCGGGGCCTGGAGCTGAGACACAGCAGAGGCCTCAACATCTTCTCTAGGTTGACCCAGCTGCCCCTGTGGTCAGCCGCCCAAGGCTTTGTTCCTGAGGTTATGGTGGGGGTCAGACCCTCAGGGTCCTGAGGGCTTCGTACTTACGGTAGGGGTTGTGCATGGGCTTGTGGGGAGTCTGTGAGGCCGTTCTCCTGCCCCTGCTCCTCCACGGAGGGCCCTGAACCACATGGCCAGCAACATGAGAGGTCAGGGGGGAAAGGTCAGGGGAGGAGAGGTCAGGGGAGGAAAGGTCACCCTGGGGCAAGGTTGTTATTTTTCCAGTTTTGCCTGTTGCTAAGCCCCTGGGGCTTTCTGCCCTTGTGACCGTGGTACCTGGCCCATCTTTTTTGCTCTGCTCATGTCTGTCTGCCAAACACATTAATATCTGACAAACTCCCTATATGACAAAAGGAGAGTCATAAGAGTTACTTTTATTTGCCTGTTTTTATGGCATATCGCTGGCATTATTTATTTTTGGTTTTCCTACATGGCGTTGGATAAAAGTTTCCTTTAAAAATGCATTTATATAGATAAAAATAGAACATAATTAAATCAACTCAAATGGTGCTATTAGTTGGGTATGGAAAACATCATGAGGGGGGACCCAAGTGATGGGACAGGGAGGGACTAGTGACGTTCTAGAAGGCTCTGGAAGAATGAGGTGGGAGCTCAGGGTGCCCCGAGTGGTCTGTGGGCCACAGAATGTTTGCTGGAGGCTGAGCTTGATCTGGGGTCGGGTGGGAGGCAGGGAAGCCAGAGCCGTGGCTGCTGACTCCAGACACTGCCGCCTCCCCCCGCCCTCCCCCCGGCCGGCCCCACCCTAGTCTCCAGGGTTCCAAGGTCAGGTCCTCAGAGTAGCCTTCCTGGCCTCACTCTCCGCCCATCGCATCAGATGCTCCTAGACCCCCCTTCGCCCTTTGTGCTCACAACCCTCACCTCAGTGTGTGATTGCATCTCTTTCGTATGACGATTGGATTGATGTCAGGGCCCGCCAACAGCCCCCATCACACTGCCAGCTTTCCCAGGGCACAAACTGCCCACTTTTGTTATTGGTACATTCCTGGTGTCAAGTAGAGGATTTAGCACAAGGTCGGACTGTTCCATTCGTCTGATCAATCCACCAAAGAGCGAGGGCGCCTGGTCCCCTGGGTCTGGGGCTGCGTCTCCAGCTCCCAGATGAAGGATGAAGTGTCCGGGAGGGTTTTATTGTTTATCTCAGAGGTGCGTCAGCAGGTGGTGTTCCGTGCATAATATATCTGTTTGCTTGGATCTAATAGTCATGTTTCCAGTGACTCATTGATGAAATAATTGAATCTTTTCCCCTAAAACATCTCCTGGTAAATGGATTTCCAGGAGGATTCGGCGTCTCCGGCGGTGCCGCTCCCGCCGCGGGCGCTTTCAGAGCAAGTCCGAGGCTCTGGGCTGTCCAGCAGGCTCAGCGCTGTGATGCCCACGCCGGGACCAGGCCGGCCGGACTCTGCGGTCCCTGGCTCACTTCTCTGCACTGTCCCAGTTTTGCCCAGGCTTCCCCTGCTCCCAGCAGCCCTTTCCCCTGCTCCTCTGAGGAACAGCCTGTAAAACAAGCACGAGGGCCCGTCAGAACCACCCTGAAGGGGGGCTTGTGAAGTTGCTGAGCCCCCCCACCCCAGTTTCTGATTGTGCATTTCTGAAAACTCCCAGGTGACACTGGCTTGCTGGGTCAGGGACTACATTTGAAAACCCGCATTATACCCTCAATCCCGGTCCACATGCAAGCACCTGGAGTCTGGACAGGTTGGCCGGTCCCGGACCAACTGAATCCGAGTCTGTGGATCAGGCTGTGCAGTGGTGGTGGTGTCTCTCCTGTGGAAAGGACAGGCTCTGCTCCAAAGGGACCATGTCCATCCCGTCCTCACGCCAGTCCTTCTGGAACAGGAGGCTCAGCTCGACACTTCATTGCACATCTGGGGCAGAGACCCTGAGTTCGAGTCCCAGGCTGGCCCCTGACCTTGGCAATGTACTCCACTTCTTTGAGATTCAGGTTCTTCAACTGAAAAATGGAGATAACATGCCCACCAGAGCTGTCAGGGAGCTCAGATAAGATAGCCAGTCCCCGGCACCCGTGGGCTGCTCCTCTTCGGCCCACAAGACCGCTTCCCCACCAGGGCTGACAGGTTCAAAATAGTCACACAGTAATTTCACTTCTAAATGCACTTTTACTTCTATCCTCAGTGAAGGCCCACAGTACCCCCGTATGGATATTCCCCGGGCCCTACTTCCAAGGGAGACACTGAGTCAGGGAGTGCGCACCGGCCCAGGCCCAGGCCCAGGCCCTCAGCGAGGCTCAGCACCTCCTCTGCACTCAGAGCCCCTGCCTGCGGCTGGGGAGGCTGACACTGTACTGCTAAGCCCTGGCGACAGCAGCCTGGAGGCTCCCAGCTCCCAGAGGAACCCTGTTCTTACCCTTCAGCCGTCTTGGGAGGAGCTGGGAAGGAGGTAGAGGACCCCTGCCCCCTCTCAATCCCTGGCTCTGGGGATCCCTGCCATCACTCAGAGACTCTGGGAAGTGAGGAATGATTCCCCCCTTCCCCACTCACATGGTCTCTTCAGGTGAGAGAGGGGGAGGGAGGTGGCAGTGACAGAGCTCCAACCATCCCAGCCAGGCATCCATCTGGCTCTGTGTTGCCATGGCAACAGCTCTTCCACTGGAGAGAGATCAGCTCAGCCACTGGGAGACCTTCAGCCCCTCCCTCTCCTCAGCCCCCAGCTCCCGCCCTCTGTCCTTGTCACCTTTCTCTCAGCTCCTGACCATTGTCCTGAAGCTGCCACCACCCTCTCCCCTCATGGTGCTCATCCTTCTCCCCCGCTCTTCTCTCTCTACACTGGGATCCAGTGCCATTGTCCCTCCCAGGGTCACCCTGCAGGCTTTGGGGCCCTTCTCCTGGTCTCTGGGAGAGGGGGGCTCCCTCTTGGGCCAGTTTGCTGGAGGCAGCCTCCTCCTTCCCGCAGCTGCTCTGCCCCTGCTCCTGCCCGCAGCCTCCTTCAGGGGAGCAGCCTCTTTCATGGGAGTATCCTCCTTCAGGGGAGCAGCCTCCTACAGGGGAACAGCCTTCTTCAGGGGAACTGCCTCCTACAGGGAGCAGCCTCCTTCATGGGAGCATCTATCTGTTTGTTCATTTGTAAAATGCAGATCATTCCCACTCTGTCTCTAATTCTGACCAGCAGCACCCTCCTCTTTGGCCATGTGCCCACAGTGCCCTCTATTGGCCATTCAGTGCAGAGCAGGGTCTGCTCAGAGGACGGGGTCTTGAGTTGTGGGAGTGGACCAAGTCCTGCTCACTGCCCCTCTCCCGTGGGGATTTAGAACCCCTGGGGCAGGGCACAGGTGGATCAATGCACCAGGATAAAACTTGTGAAATCTGACTTCCCAGAGTCACAGGATTTTGGAAAGAGTAACTTACAGACTACGTATTGTGACGACAGCAATGTTAGCTAACGTTTGTTTAGTGCCAACCACTTACCAGGCATGGATTAGATGCCATGTGTAAAGGGGTGAGCACAACAGGCAGAGGGACTGCACTGAGGCCCAAAGGATGAGCACATGCCCATCCTTCATTCGGAAAGATGACAACAGGCCAGGAGAACAGCATGTGCAAAGGCCCTGAGGCAGGTCAAGGCCTTGTTGAGTTTGAGGAATGAAAGGAAGTGAGGTCAGTCGCTACTAGGTACTGGAGGATAAAGAATCTTGGGATGTTAAAACCGTGTGTCTAGTGGAAGTACAACCACCGTGGAAACTGCTTGGCTGTATTACTGACGCTGCATGTACACACCTCACCAGAAATGGGAGTCTACTCACCAAAAGGTTTGTGCAAGAAAGCACCACACTTCTCAGCAGCCGAACCCTGGAAACAGCCTATATGCCCATCAGGAGTAGAAAGGATCAGTAAATTAGGCCCTTTTCAATAGAATAATGTCAGTGAGTAGAATGATCAAACTATGATTAAACACAACAACGCAGATCAAGTTCACAAAGGTGCTGTTGATCGAAGATGCCAGGCTCAGAAGGTGGGCATTGTAGCATTTCTCTTACAGGAAGTTCAAAAACCGAACTGCTCTGTGGGGCTAGACACAGGGACAGTGGCTGCCTTGGGAGGTGCTATGCTAACGGGCAGGAAGGAGGCCTCTGGGGCAGTAGGCACAGTTCTATTTCTTAAACTTGGTCCTGGTTGCATGGGAGTGCTCATTTGGCTAAAATTCATCAAGTTGTATATGTGAGACATGTGCATAACATGTAGATTATCTGTACTAATAAAAGGGTAATATTCAAATTAGACCGGACATCTTCCGGACGTCCTTCGGACAAAGCCACAGCAGCTGCGAGTGCCGGAAGTCGCTGCGAGGGCCTAGGGCTGGTGTCATGGGAGAGGCGGCAGCGTGGGGCGGTCCAGCGCCATGGCAGAGGCCGTGGGAGAGCCGCGAGAGGCTGAGGCCAAGCTAGAGGGCGGTGCCGTGGCCCCTTTCAGGGAGGCAGCAGGAGAGGGGGCTGTGCAGTCCCAGTGCTGCCCCTTATGCAGAGGCAGCTACAGAGGCGCAGTGCGGGCTGGTCCCGGTGCCACGCCTCCACAGAGGCTGGACAAAGTGCAACCTGCTGTGCCTCAACCTCCCACGGCCCCTCCCCCAGCCAGCCTGGCCCCAGATGGCCACCCACCCACCAGTGGGCAGGGGGCGGGGCAGTGCTAAGAAGCAAGGGCCCAGGGCCTTCAGTGGCAGCAGCAGTGGGGTGATGGGGGCAATGCCTTCCCCTGATCCTCCCGGTTGCCTCCCGCAGTGGGAGGCCAGACTGCTGCTTAGGCCTGCTCCCCACGGGCCTAAGCCGTCAGTAGGACAACCCCTGAGCTCTCCTGGACTGTGAGAGGGGGCAGGCCGGACTGAGAGACCCCCCTAGTGCATGAACTTTCATGCACCGGGCCTCTAGTATGTCAATAAAATATGGCGTGGCTACATAGTGACACCACCCTTTTCATGTCAGCTGCACTCATGTCACCATCAGCAGGAGCCACACAGCCTGACTATCTTGAGGATGAGGCCTGAAGTGCCACTCTTACCCCTGAGAAACTGCAAGCAGGGGGAGCACCTGACAAGGTAACCAGTTCGACGAGTCCCTGAGCAGCAAAGACAGACTGGCAAAGGGACCGACCCGCTGGCTCTTCAAAAGGTGCTTGAAGGACTCTGAGTCCTGAGCCGCCTCTCTGCCTGGCTCATCCTAACCAGAGGTGCTCTCCAAGCTCCTAAGCCAGCTGCAGGCTCTGGGGTCAAGCTCAGCAGGGGGCCTCTGTCCTGAGGCAGCCTAGGCCTAGATACGAGAGGGCTGCGCTGAGGCTGGAAGGCTGGACAGCACAGCAGCCCATGACAGTGGTGGAGGGAGGTCATTACCTTAACTCACAGACGTCAGGGGGAGGGTAAGAGGCATTTTGAACTTGCACATCAGCAGATGTCAGACTGAAATATGAATTTCTTAACTCCTGTTCGGTGCACGCTGAGTGTCAGTTTCCTGGGGACACTCTGGGGAGTAGGATTCGATTATCTGTGAGTCTCCTCTGGGTCTCCCAGGGCTCTGACTCTTCTGAGTTCCTGTTGGGTGTGGAAGGATCCAGATACTAGAAGCCGTCTCAGGATATATAACTTAGCCTTGCCACAGCTAACTGTAGTGGCTTCCACCACATACACACATGCACACACATACAAACATGCCACACACACAAATATGTCCTGCGTGCAGCAGAATCATTAGGAAATGCAGGGGGGACACTAGTAGAGCTGTTATAACAGTTCTTCCTGTAGTGCTCTGCCAGAGACAAAGGGTGAGAGAGCTCTCCCTACAGGCCTTCCTAACACCCATGTAAATGAGGTTTCTGTTTAATTTTTACACTGTTCACCCTTGAGCAAGTTGCCTATTTCTGAAGGATGGGCATGTGCAGCTAGTCTGTAAAATGTGAAAATTGAAGCTGACTTACCTACCAGCACGAAATCAATGACAGGCTCTTTCAGGAGTTTCTTACCCATCTCTGTGCCTCCCAGGTGCATGACCCAAAATGGTCAGTAGGAGATTCAGGATGGAGCAGGTGGAAGCTACACTCGCCTCCTCCCAGGACAAAACTGGGATTACAACTAAAGTATAGGAAACCTTCCTGAATAACCACTGCAGACTCACTGGAGAAGCCTTGTAACCAAGGACAGAAGCACATTGACACTGGTAGGCAGGGCAGAGGCGCAGAGGGCTGGCCTTGCACCCACCGGTGAAGGCTGAGTGCCAGAGGGATAGCTCAGCTGCGGGGTTTCCCCTGAGAACTGTGGGGTCTCAAGCTTAGGCCAGGCTCCCCAGCCCAGTGCACCCAACCAAGCCAGGAGAAGGTGCCCACATAACATCTGGCTGTGAAAAGCAGTGGGTTGTCCACCAGGGAGAGACACAGGTGCCCTCTTAAAGGGCCAACTCACAAAATTCCACTCATAGCCGCCCACCCTGGGCTCCAGTGGATGGAAGGCAGAGCTGTGTGAGGAGAGTCGGGTTGGTGGCTCTGGGGAGGTCAGCTGAGAGGTCGGCTGCCAGGATCCCTGTGCTGAGTCATTCCGCCATGCTGCAGACGCCATCTTTCTCAGACAGAGCCTTCCCTTCCATGCAGCATCAGCCTGGGGGAAGCAATAGCCCCGCCCTTGGAAGCCCTCTCACCCCACCCTGTGGAGCTCACACCCTGCTGAGTACAGCCCCGGGCTCTTTAAGTGGCAGTCTAACAGGCAGCCTGTAGGCAGAGGTGGATCTCTGGGTGCTTTGAGACTTTTGCTGACCTGCCCTGGGCCCTGTGCTAGGAAAAGCAGACCTTGGCGCACAGCTTGGTTCTTTCCTCACACCCAGCCCCAGCGAGGGAGCCATAAGCTGTGGATCGCTGTTAGCTCCAAACAGGTTGCCCTGGGCCAGCCACAGACAGCGCCTGGCATTGACCTGCACCAGAGTCCCTTTGAAGAGGCCCAGAACCAATACACCCAGTGGCCATCTTCAGAGCAGGGTCCAACTAGCTTCATAAGCAGCATATCCACAGGGAGATCTCAGCAGGCACCAAACCTGCTGAGGCAAATTCTGTTTCAAGTGATCGGCAGCTTGAATGCTGTGCTGGGTGTTAAGCCTCACTTTCAGCCAGCCTAAGGATAGATCCCACACACAAGTAAGCCAATAGGAATCAAACGGAGGCCCACATAGCACACACAGGGGACATGCTTAGAGCACCTAGCTCTGCTTATCTTATCAGGGAGACTGCACCACTGGGGCCCACAGGACATAAGGCCACCCCACCAAAACTGGGAGTTATAGCAGATCTACCTAAGACATCGAAACAAATACAAAGAGGCAGTCAAAGTAGGGAGACAAAGAAACAGGTCCCAAATGAAAGAACAAGAGAATTCTCCATAACAGCTAAATGAAATGGAGAAAAGCACATATAGGTATATAGAGTTCAGAATAATGATTATAAGATGCTCAAGAGCATGAAAAATGACATAGAAACCATAAAAAAGGAGCAGTCAGAAATGAAGAATGCCATATCCTATATAATAAAAGGCTAATATGCAAATCAACCAAACAGCAAAACAACTGGTCATTATGATGTGCACTGACCACCAGGGGGCAGATGCTCAACGCAGGAGCTGCCCCCTGGTGGCCAGTGCACTCCCACAGGGGGAGCACCGCTCAGCCAGAAGCTGGGCTCACGGCTGGCGAGTGCAGCGGTGGTGGCAGGAGCCTCTCCTGCCTCCACAGCAGCGCTAAGGAGCAGTGAGCCGAGCAGTAAGGAACAGCGAGCAGGTGGGTGATAAGGAGCAAGGGGTCCTGGACTGTGAGAGGGATGTCCAACTGCTGGCTTAGGCCCACTCCCCCCAGCAGGCAGACATCCCCCAAGGGGTCCCAGATGATGAGAGGGTGCAGGCTGGGCTAAAGGACCCCCCCTCACCCAGTGCACAAATTTCATGTACCAGGCCTCTAGTCTATAATAACAAAAGCATAATATGCTAATTAGACTGGATGTCCTTCCAGATAAAGCTGGGGCTTCAAGAGAAGCCCGGATTCCAGGTGCCTGCCGATGGCTAGAGGGAAGCCTGGGTTCTGGGTACCTGATGGCAGCCAGAGGGAAGCAGCATATCCTGACGACTCCCAGGTGCCTGATGGGCCTCTAGTCTGACATAAAGAATAAACTGGAAGGAATAAACAATAGGCTCGATGAAGCAGAGGATGGAATCAGAAATTGGAAGACAAGCTAGGGAAAAACGCCCAATTAGAGAAACAAAAAGAAAAAAATAATCCAAAAAATGAGGATAGTTTGCAGCGTTGTGTATGTGTGTTCCCCCACGTCCCGCATGGTTCAGGGTTCAGGATCTGGAAGAGGAGTCACACACAAATGAAAGAGAAGAGACAAGAGATAATTTTGAAATATTGGGGGCCAGGCGGGCAAGTCCAACTCAAGGGGAAGGACTTCCATCGGTGCCCAGGCCTCGCCAGCCTTTTATTCAACTTTGGTTAAACTAAAACCCTTAGTCAGGCAGGTAATTGTGGTAACAGACAGGCTATCTTAAAGGTCAGTAAATATTAGAAGGCTTTACTCTGAGACTATTTGATCAGGAAATAGCTTGAGCCCCCATTGTCAGGACTAGACAATCGGTGCATAACTCAAGCCCTTGCAGTGGGTTCAAGGGTCACCAGCCTTCCGGATCCTTGTGTGCACTTCTCTGCTAGTGAAGACAATGGGTGGCTTCCCACATCTCCCCCGTTTCTTTTCCTTAGTAATTCTTGAAAGGTGAATGCTGCCTGAAGGGTTCGAGTCCTTTTAAGACTCTTCATTCGGCATCTGAAGACTATAAATAAACATATGGGAACAAAAATGAGATAAGCAATAGTGGTTATGCTGAGAGGCAGATGTAATGAGATCCAATGGAAGGGTTGAATTCTTGCATGTCCTTTTTAAATTGTTGCCAGGCATCTAAGGAATTGGTTTGTAAGTTTGCCTGGGATAATTGTACAATATGCTGTTATAATTCTAAAATATCAAGGGTTGTGTTACCTTTACCCCAAGCACCAAGAAGGTGATTTTTTACTGATTCTCAAGGGTGCAAGGTATGGGGGTAACACAAATCTGAAAAAAATTATAATGACACTGCAAGGATATTCTTTGCTCTAGGCCGTGGATTTTATCACCCATCCACAGGACTATAGACTTCAGTGCTGACAATTCAATCTCAAACTGGCTGTCAACTTTCTTTTGTATAGACAAGGTCTTAGTTACATTTTCCTTAACTTGTTTTACAAACTGAGAGGTTTGAACAGTTTGTACCATGGATGAAGCAGCGATGCCCACAGAAGTAAGTAACATTATGAGGGCAAAGATTCCTGCAATTAACATTCCAAGAAATCTTTTTTGTCTTTTTAAGATTTTTACTAGAGCATGTAACAGTTCGTAGGTTTGATGAGATTCCCAAGGCTCGGTTAGGTTAGTAGGAACCCAAGCGAAAGCTGGTTGTTTTAAAATCATGAGGGAATGCGTTTGGAATGTAGAATTAATGCAATGGGATAGAGTGCAGCCTGTGCATGACACCTCATACAGATGGCTTGTAACATTAAGGTGCATCTGGATGGGGCCTGAGAGGAGTACAAAAGGATCAAATACACAAATGGTGGCAAATACTGTCTTATTGGGAGTTCCCCATAAGGTATGAATGGAATTATCTGTGCCATAATTAAAGCTATACCATTTGATAGGTGCAAGTGCAGCAGCTAATTTCCATTGCGTATTTTGGAGGGGCCAATTGTCCTGTTGTAATTGTGATCCAACAAATCCTCCTCCATGCCATAAAATGGGGTGATTAGCTTTAACATATAGACAAGATGTGTTCCCCTCCCATTTTAGGGTGCGATTGTTACTATATGCAGAGCCGTAGGGGCTCCAATCCACAAAGGAAAAACTGTTATTAAGTTGTCTGCTGGTGGGGTGGTCACTATAACAGTCTTGCCAATTAATTTCTTCCTCAGTGAGATGCCATTCATAAGACTTTATACATAAAGGCGTAGTCGGGGGGTGACTTAGTACAGTTACATTGTCTGCACCTCTCCCGGGAGCAAGGAGTGATAGTAGATGTATTTGGGCATTTTCTTCCCCTTCCTTTGGTGTCCATGCTGGCCAGAAGGCTCTCTTTAATTTTACACACCAAGGAGCAGTGGTTTGATTCTGTGTCATACAAAAGGGAAGCTGGGTGGCGACACCCGTGTAATTATACTTTGCCCATATACTTCCTTGCCCCACCCGTGGTCCTCCTGGGTGACCAAGGTATTTGGTGTTATTGGTGACTACATTAGGGGGGAATCAGCCCACGTAAGGGGTGTTACCCATGGTGGTTCAGGAACATAAGTCTAAAATACTTCCCCATTTGCCCCTGGTAATATTACCGCACAGCTGATTACTGCTAGCATGGCAAGAAAGACGTTTTCAGGCGTTCTTGGGGCTCTGGTCTCCTCACAAATTTGCTCAGATTTCTGGACTGTCTTCTTCACCATGCCCCAGGTGACCTCCGGGCTGTTCCCCATCCTCCTCGTCCTCCTCCCACTCCTTATAGTCAATAGATTGTTTGAAGCTGCTGCTGTCTGCAGCTGGGTTAGTTGATTGTCTGCAGCTGTAAAGCGTGGCTCCAGGTGCAGGGTTCTCATTAACCTGGCTAGTTCTCCCTTGGATCCATGTTGAAGTCTAATATTCCTTGCGGGAATCCACACGGGCTTGGAGAAATTTTCTGGAAATACACAAGCATACCCTCGGCTGAATGTTAAGAGGGGATCGGGGCCCTTCCATAACCCAGACTCAGGATCTTTCCATTTAACCAGACCATTTTCCTTTGGCTTATTCTGACACCAGTGTATTTCCATAGGTGTCTTGCCATCAGCATCACAAGTGAAAAAATTTAAAGTAATTAAATCTTGGTGTAGTCTACTTACAGGCGATTTCTCCATAATCCCCCCTTTTTGTTTTTCAAGTTGGGATTTTAACCTTTGGTGCTGTCGTTCAATAATGGCCCGTCCTTGGGAATTATATGGTATTCCTGTAATGTGCTGAATTTTCCACTTTTTACAAAATTGCTGAAAATGACAGCTTGTGTAAGCAGGCCCATTGTCAGTTTTAATAATTTTTGGAATTCCCATGATGGCAAAGGCAGCTAGGCAATGATTAATAACCTGTTCTGCCGTTTCCCCTGTAGATGCAGTAGCCCATAGGACTTTTGAAAAGGTATCTACAGAGACATGCAATGCCCCAAGACGTCCAAAGGGAGTATAGTGTGTCACATCCATTTGCCAGATATGGTCCCTTAGCAAACCTCTAGGGTTGACTCCTGTGTTAGGCCCTTGAGGTAGATGTAACATGCAAGTGGGACATTCCTTGATAATCTGTTTTGCCTGCTGGGGAGAGATTGAGAATTGTTTGGACAACATTTTGGCAGGCTGATGTAAAAGCTGATGAGACTCCAAGGCCTCTTTTAATAAAGCTACCAATTGATCAGCATGTGTATTTCCTTTAGTTAATGGGCCAGGTAATACACTGTGAGCCCTGATATGAGTGATATAAAAAGGGTATTGTCTCTGTTGCACAATCTGCTGGACTTGTTTAAATAGTAAAAATAAACTTTGGTCACTGAGCCAATTCAAACGAGCAGTTTCAATTCTATTCACTAGGCCCAAAGCATAAGAAGAATCAGAAATTATGTTAACAGGCTGTTGGAAATCTTGCAATGCAGCCTTAATAGCTTCTAATTCAATTCTTTGCAAAGAAGTATGAATAGTCAGTATGAGTCGGTCTGAATTCATTGTATGATAGGCGGCTTTCCTGTTAGATGACCCATCAGTAAAAACATTTAATGCTCCAGGGATAGGTTCCTGTCTAGTATTTTTTTGGTATAATAATGGGGGTATAATATAAAAATTATAGTAATTTGTCTTTTAAGAGGTGACAGCTAAGTTCCCTTGAATATCCACTTAGTCCCATTTGCCAATTTAAGTCAGTTTGAAATAACATTTCTAATTGCTTCCCAGTGAGGGGAAGATAAGATGCATTTTGGTTCTTCTCCTCTAAGCTGCCTGCAATGCTTTCTAAGCTGAGATATCAATTGTGCCATCAGTTCTACATAAGTAACAGCAGTTTTAGAAGACTGATGCCCTAGGTCAGTGATGGTGAACCTTTTGAGCTCGGTGTGTCAGCATTTTGAAAAACCCTAACTTAACTCTGGTGCCGTGTCACATATAGAAATTTTTTGATCTTTGCAACCATAGTAAAACAAAGATTTATATTTTTTATATTTATTTTATCTATTTAAATGCCATTTAACAAAGAAAAATCAACCAAAACAATGAGTTCACGTGTCACCTCTGACACCCGTGTCATAGGTTCGCCATCACTGCTCTAGGTGGACCCATTCAATAATAGCGGGAGAGTCTTTATTCTGGAAGATGACTCCAGTGGGACTATTTGCAGTATGGTTAATCTGTCCCAATAAAGGCAATTCAGGCTGTACCCGTGCTACTTGGGCTGACGAGATTGCCTGCTCAATTCTTAGCAACTCCTTTCTGGCTTCATCTGTTAATGTTTGGGGTGAGGAAAGGTAAGAGTCACCCCTAAGTATATTGAATAAATTTGTCATTTCTCCTGTAGAAATTTTCAGATAAGGTCTTAACCAGTTAATTTCTCCTAATAACTTCTGAAAGACATTTAAAGTTTTAAGGCAATCTTTTCTTAGTTCTACCTTTTGCAGCCTAATGCATTGGTTTTCAATTATGGTTCCCAGATACTTGAAAGGCGTCTCTTTCTGTACCTTTTCTGGGGAAATTTTTAAGCCCCACTTAGGGAGCTCCTTTCTAATTGGAAAAACATTTCCAAAGTCTGCTCTTCCCGTGGACTTGCTAAGAGCAAGTCATCCATGTAATGAATAACATGGGGAATATCTGACCCTTAAAGGCTGAACAGCTTGAGCCACATATTTTTGACACAGGGTGGGGCTATTGGCCATTCCTTGAGGCAAAACCTTCCATTGATATCTTTTCATGGGTTCTATATTATTAATAGATGACACTGAAAATGCAAATCTTTGTTTATCTTGAGGTGCCAAGGGAATGGTGAAAAAACAATCCTTAAGATCTACTACTATAAGAGACCAATCTAGTGGGATTTGCGAAGGCGCTGGGAGTCCAGGCTGTAAAGCTCCCATGGTATGCATAGTAGCATTAACCACACTAAGATCATGTAACAATCTCCATTTTCCTGCCACCTTCTTAGGTATTGTAAATATAGGCGTATTCCAAGGGCTATTGGAAGGCTCTATGTGACCAGCTTTTATTTGTTCCTGTATCAATTCATGAATATGACCTAATTTCTCCTTGGTTAATGCCCACTGATCCACCCATATAGGTTGATTATTTTTCCATTGTATAGGATCAGCATGAGGGTGAGGAGACTGAACAGTGACCACTCCTAAAAAGGTTGATATCCTAATCCTTGTCTTCCTGGGTTTCCTTTGGCTTGGATGGGTTCTTTAACTCCCTGATTATTTTTTCCTAAGCCTTGACCAGTCTGGTATCCCATCTGAGTTATTAACTGCTGTCCTTTGCTGGTAATAATACAAGCTTGTAAACCTTCTAAAACATCCTGGCCCCATAAATTGACTGTAATTCCAGAGACAATATAGGGCTGAAACCATCCTGTCTGTCCTTCCTCATCTTGCCACCTTAAGACTGCAGCACTACGTTGTGTGTTATCAGGAACTCCCACCCCCTAATTGAGTCCATAGCTTCTACCATGGGCCAACTTGGAGGCCAGAATTCTTTGCTGATACCGCTGACATCTGCCCCCGTGTCTACTAAGCCCTTAAACACTTTTCCTTCTATTCTTAAATTAATCATAGGATGGGTTTTGCTAATTTCCTGTATCCAATAGATGTCTGAGCTTCCAAATCCTTTCGTTCCTCTTTTCCTATTTATAGCCTCGCCTTGCTGAACATAAGGTAAAAGTAGTATCTGAGCAATTCTTTGTCCTGGAGTAACTTGCATAATATGACTGCATTCTAATATAACTTTAATCTCTCCCTCATAGTCTGAATCTATTACCCCAGGCAAAACAGTTAATCCTTTTAGAGTGTTTCCACTTCTCCCTAAGATTAATCCTAAAGTTCCCTGTGGCACAGGTCCCCAGATTCCTGTAGGAACAGCTTGCCGAGCCATATCGGGGGTCAAAGTGACCGCTATAGTACTGTTAAGATCTAGGTCTGCGCTCCCTGGAGTGGCTCGGATCAGAGAGTCCACTGTGGGCTTTGCAGGGCAGATCTCCCCTATTAATGATGGGACTGGGGGTAGCCCCTCTGGCTGTTTCCCTGTGGTCGGCCATACCCTGTGTCTTGATCTAACGGCTGCCCATTTTTATGAAATTTCGATTTACAATGACCAGCCCAATGGTGGCCCTTCTGGCATCTAGGACACAGAGAGGTTGGATCTGTGTTGATCGGCTCAGGAAGCGGGATGTTCATGCCTTTCCCTAGAGCGCCACCTTGTGTCCTTCTTAGTTGCCTACATTCTTTTCTAAAATGTCCTGTTTCCCACTTTTTATTTCCTACTGTTACAGCGGCAGCGAGTAAATTTGCTTGAAAAGTGCCTGACCCCACATTCTGACATGCTCGAATCATCTCTGTAATGGTACTACCTTTTCTCAGAGGCATCAGGCATTTCTTACAATCAGCATTGGCATTTTCATAAGCTAATTGCTGAATTAAAATGTCTCCTGCTATCTCATGTTGAATCTGTCATCTCACTGCTCGAGTGAGACAAGCCACAAAATCAGAAAATGATTCTAAAGGCCCCTGCATACATTTACTAAACGTTCCCTCAGGGTCCCCTTTTGCTGGTAAAGCCCACCAAGCTTTCCTTCCACAAAGTCTACTTTGCTCATGTGCCTGTTGCACATAATTTAGCTGATTTTGCAGGTCATTATATTGTCCTGCAAACATTTCATAAGTTATTTGAGCATTCAGCTTGCAGTTTGCATGGGCTTGTTTCTGACATTTCTCCAAAAAGTCTCCCTTCCATAGTAAATAATCACCTCCATCCAGGATTGCACGAGCCAGGTAATACCAATAATAGGGAGCTAAGAATGCTTCAGAAATACTATTCATAATTTCTCCTGTAAAAGGAGCCTTTGGACCATTTTGCGCTAAGCTTTCACGTAAGGTCTTTATCATTTTAAAGTCAAATTTTTCATACTGTCTTATTATTTGATTAGAGAGCTGTGGGTCAACTACCTGTATGATAGGAAAAGCAAGCCTCTCTTCCACCGACATGTCCTTCACTCCTTCTCTGATGGCTCTTTGCACAGGTGATTCTATTAACGGTGAATTAAACATTTCAAGATTAGGACATGGAGGTGAAGGGGGCCATGAAAGCCATTCCTCCAATTTTTCTTTTTGCTCCTCTTTAGGAGCGGGGGGTGCAATGGAAGGAGATTTATCCTCCTTGACATCTCTCAAAGGCTCTAGCAAATGAAATACCGTGTTCCACAAGGAGAAGCAATTTGGAGGCAAGTTTTTCCCTTGCTGCTGAGCTTTTTTCAAGTTCTGGCCAACTCTTTCCCAACATTCAAGATTTAATGTACATTCTTCAGGAAACCAAGGGTTATGTTCTATAATGACATGCAAAAACTGTAAGAGAATACTTTCTGAAACTTTGATTCCTTTATCCTTAAGCATATAAACCAATAGTCTACAATAAAGCTTTTCTCCTTTTGACGAATTCTGCCCCATTAGCCTGGCAAAAGGAACATTCCCACCCTACTTACAGATCACAATTTCTGCAGATGATCATGGGCTTTGCGTACAGTGAAATATCTCTCCACCTATACGGTGAATTCTTTCCCATCTTGCCGGTGAATCTTCATTTTTTCGCTCTAGGCGAGATCTTCTCTTCCAGATTTCCCATTGAGGCACCAGATGTGTATGTGTGTTCCCCCACGTCCTGCATGGTTCAGGGTTCAGGATCTGGAAGAGGAGCCACACACAAATGAAAGAGAAGAGACAAGAGATACTTTGGAAATATTGGGGGCCAGGCGGGCAAGTCCAACTCAAGGGGAAGGACTTCCATCGGTGCCCAGGCCTCGCCAGCCTTTTATTCAACTTTGGTTAAACTAAAACCCTTAGTCAGGCAGGTAATTGTGGTAACAGACAGGCTATCTTAAAGGTCAGTAAATATTAGAAGGCTTTACTCTGAGACTATTTGATCAGGAAATAGCTTGAGCCCCCATTGTCAGGACTAGACAATCAGTACATAACTCAAGCCCTTGCCGTGGGTTCAAGGGTCACCAGCATTCCGGGATCCTTGTGTGCACTTCTCTGCTAGTGAAGACAATGGGCGGCCTCCTGCACAGCATGGTCCGTGAGGTTCGAAAGGTTGGTGACCGCTGGTTTAAGGGACCTTTGGGACAACATGAAGTGTAACAATATCCACATCATAGGTGTAACAGAAGGAGAAGAGAGACAGCAAGAGATAAAGAACCTATTTGAAGAAACAATGACTGAAAACTTCCCTAGCATGGTGAAGGAAAAAGGCATGCAAGAACAAAAAGACATACACTCTTCTGCTTTGGAATAAAATGGTCTGTAAATATCAATTACATCCATCTGATCTAGAGTGTCATTTCAGGTCACTGTTTCCTTATTGATTTTTTGTCTCTAGAGTGTCATTTCAGGTCACTGTTTCCTTATTGATTTTTTGTCTCAAAGACCTAACCAGTGAAGTCAGTGGGGTAAAGTCCCCTACTATGACTGTATTGCTGTTGATCTCTCCCTTAAAGTCCATATATATATTTAGGTGCTCCTATGTTGAGTGCATATATGTGTACCAGCATTATAGCCTCTTGTTGGATCAATCCCTTTAGTATTATGCAGTGGCCTTGTTTGTCTCTTTTATGGCCTTTGTTTTGAAATCTATTTTGTCAGATATAAATATTGCTACTCCGGCTTATGTTTTATTTCAAATGGAATATTTTTTCCATCTCTTCACTTTTAGCCTATGTGAACATTTGTTCTGAGGTGGGTCCCTTGCAGACAGTATATATATATATATACATAGACATAGACATAGATATAGATATAGATATAGATATAGATATAGATATATAATGTTTTCTTATCCATTCAGCTCCCTGGGTCTTTTGATTGGAGCATTTAATGCATTTACACTTAAAGTTAATATTGATAGGTGCTTATTTATTGCCATTTTATTCTTTATGCCTATATTCTTTTCTATATATATTTCTTCTTCTTCTTATAGTAGTACCTTTAAAGTTTTTTTTTTGGTCTGGGAAGCTCTTTATTTCACCTTCAATTTTAAATGATACCCTTGCTGGATAGAGTAGTCTTGGCTTCAGGTCCTTGCTTTTCATTGCTATGAATAGTTCATGCCATTCCTTTCTGGCCTGAAGTGTTTCTGTTGAGAAATCAGCTGACAGCCTTATGGGAGCTCTCTTGTAGGTAATGGACTGTCTCTCTCTTGCTGCCTTTACGATTCTTCTTGTCTTTAACCTTTGCCATTTTAATTATGATATGCTTTGGTATAGATCTCTTTGGGTTCATCTTGATTGGGATTCTCTGTTCTTTCTGAATTTGTGTGACTTTTCTTTTACCAGGTTAGAGAAGTTTTCAAACAGGTTCTCTAGTCCTTGTTCACTTTCTTCTTCTTCGGGTAACCATATGATACAGATTTTGTGATGAGCCATGTTGTCCCAATGTTCCCTTAAATTATCCTCATGATTTTAATTCTTTTTTTCCTTTTTCCTGCTCTGATTAATTTTTTCTACCTTGTCTTCTAATTCAATCCTTTCTGGGGTTCTTGTCCCAGCATCAAGAAGGGTTCAGGAAATCTGGAGAAGGCTGTGCATAGATTAAATAGGAGTCCAGAGACAAAAGATAATTTTGAAAGGCATTGGGGGTCAGAGGAGCCTAGCTGAAAGAGCTAAGATCTAAGTTTTAAGTTCTTAGGTCTAAGGCCTAAGGTCCAAGCTCCCCTCATCCCAGGACCCCATGCTTTTTATTAACACAACTTGTCCTGAGGCGAAATGGAGATGTGCACTTCAAAGGGTCAGGGTTTCAGTACAGAGTCCATTGTCAGAATGGGGGAATTAGCTTACGGCTGTTCAGGTGTTTGGCCAGTAGGAGGCAATAACATGTAGATTAAGATGCCCTTTAGCTGTCTGGCAGCCAAGAAATCAATTTAATTTATCTTATTCAGGTTTGAGGAAATGCCATCTGCCATTCCCAATGCAGCCCTGCTGTCATGCTGGAATTGGTCTCTGGCAAATCCTCTGTTCATCCACCCTATTGTATATTCTTTCCAGTGTACTAATTTCTCTAAATATGTATCTATTGATTTTTTTAGAGAGAGAGGAAAGGTGAGGGAGAGAGAGAAACATCAATGTGAGAAGGAAACATCAATGGACTATCTCCTGTACATACCCCAATGGGGGATCAAACCCACAACCCTTTGGTGCATGGGAGCTCAACCAACTGAGCCACACCACCCTTCCAGTGTATTCTATATTTCAGATATGTTATTCTTCATTTCTGAGTGGTTATTTTTATGGTTTTATGTCCTTTTTTGTGCTGTTGATAGTCCATATAACCATTACTTTGAATTCTATATTATAATTTGCTTTGCCTTCATTTCATTTAGCTTTTTTTCTGGAGATTCCTCCTGTTCTTTCATTTGGGACCTGTTGTCTCCCCATTTTTGCTGTCTCTTTGTGTTTGTTTCTATGTATTAAATAGAACTGCTATGACTCCCAGTCTTGGCGAGATGGCCTTCTGTATTAGGTATTCTGTGAAACTCAGTGGTTCCATCTCCTTGAGCTCCTGAGCTGGTGTTCTAAGAATGTCCTTTGTGTGGGTTATGTGGGCCCTCCTGTTGTAATTGGGTCTTGGTTGATCTTGTTCTGCTCATAGATGGCCTCAACCCTCAGGCTGGCTGACTGTGAGGATCAACCCCAACCACATCATGAAAACTGTTACATAGGTACTGACAGAAAAAAACAAGACAAGACAAAACAAAACAATATAACCCCTCCACCCCCCGCAAAAAAACACACAAGGAAAAAACCAACAATAACAACAAAAAGAAGGACACTTATGTAATACCCTTTGTAATACTTTTAGCGAAAAAAAAAAGAAAAGAAATAATCTCAAGCTTAAAAAAAAATAAATAAAACTTATAAAGAAATATAAAAGGGAAAAAACAAAAAAAAGAAAAGAAAAGAAAAATGTAAGTAAATAAATAATTCAATAAAAATAAAGAACAAGAAAAGAAAACGGAAAAAATAATAAGAAAAGAGGAAAATAGAATAAGAAAAGGAAAGAGAGATATAAGAGATATGAAATAAAAAAGAGAAGAAAAGAATAAAGGAAAGATTAGAAAAGAAAATGGGGGCTTTTCCTCAGCAGCTTTGTGGCTGCTGCGATCACTTTGGATATGCTGTTTGTGGAGCTTATTGGATTCTGCTCCGATGGCCAGTCCCAGGCCCCCCAGGAGGTCCTCCGCTGTCCCCACCTGGCCATGGCAAAGTCCAGAGTTCAGCAGGGTGGACCCCCTAGTAGTCTAGTGGTTGGGCCTCATGCCCACTGGTTGGTTCTGCCAGAAGCTGGGAAGGTGTTTCTATCAGCTCTCCTGTTGGCAAGGACAGCACATGCAAATGCAGTGCAAGATGAAATAAAACAGGGCAGGGGATTATGGGAAATTCAGAGCAGAAAGAATGTGAGGTATTGATAGAGTAGGAAGTTACACTGTCATGAGCAGAGCAGGAATGCTAGGCCAGGTATGAAATGTCACCAGGGAGGAAAGTCCCAGGTGCCTAGCAATGGACAAAATTGGGAAAACAAGTATTATAGGGTAAGACCTTACCCCCAGAGTGACCTTTTCTCCCCTACATGTCACTAGTCTTGCGGTTTAGACCCTTTGACTTTTCATATGACTAGTCATGTGCTTTAGACCCCCTGGCCTTCCCTCCACTAGCATGTCATTAGTCAAGTCGTAGACTCCCTTACAGGAGGAACAAGGGCGGCAGAGAATAGCCTCATACAACGCCCATACAAGCCCTTGTACACCACTCTCTTAAGCATTAAATACTCAGGACAATGAGGTTCTGGCCCTCATCAAATAATTTTGGTGGAACTAGAGATGACATTTAGGCACAGCAAAACCAGATAAAGTGATGCCATGGCTGACCTCAGGACCAACTGCAATGACTAAGGACCTCCTGTCCCAGCACCAAGCAATCAATAGAGATAGGAATCCTGGAAGGACACACCTAGAAAGCTGATGAATATTCTATTGAGATCCTCCCTGGAGACCTTCCCTAAACTCCTTTCCTCTAAAAGCCCTTAAGAGGAAGGAACCAGCGCACATGCACTCTCTCTCTCTCTCTCTCTCTCTCTCACTCACTCTTCCTCTCTCTCTTCCTCTCTTTCTCCCTCCCTCTCTCTCTCTGTCTTGAGCATGCCCATGCCCTTCCCCCTCTACTTCCCTCATGCATATCACATTTGCTTTTGTCTCCTAAGCTCTAAGGGCTCTTCTTTTGCCTCTGTAACTTGTTTCCTGAACCCCTTTCATTCACAGTTCACTTATCTTACCTCTGTGACTTTCTAAATAAATTCCTTGTGGATATTCACTGAGAGAATCATGATGGTGGTGTAGGTAAATGTGGTACCCACCACCTCCCATAATCACATCAAAATTACAACTAAAATACAGAACAACCACCATTCAGAACCACCTGAAACCTGGCTGAATGGAAGTCCTACAACTAGAGAAGTAAAGAAGAAAGCACATTGAGACTGGTAGGAGGGAAGAGGCATGAAATGGGTTGGTCCAACACACATGGGAGGAATATTTCCAAGGCCTCCTGTGAGAAGTAAGGGGTCCCACCATGATCCAGAGCTGGGAAGAGAAGTCCCCATAACTTTGGGCTATAAAAGGGATTGTAGCTGAGTGACACATAGGCTGCTGGAGTCCCAAGTGTTCCTCTTAAAGGGCCCACACATGAACTACACGGTCTTGCTTCTTCTGAGCTCCAGTGTTGAGCAGCAAGCTTTGGAGGAATCCAGGACATACAGAGAGGAATTGGACTGTCTGGTATTAGGGCAAGAACTCAGGGGTGCTTTCTCCCAGATGGGGGTGCTCACAGGGATCATTGTTCCTGTGCTAGGACCTCCACTGTCACAGAGATGACTGGCAGCCATAACTGAGTTTCAATAGCATGGCCCACACTGCTTGCTCCACCCTGATGATTCCCTGAGACCCTTTCCCAATCAATTTGCAGCCCTACCCAAACTGTTTGCAGCTGCTTTTCCATATGAATGGCCTGTCCTGGTTCAGGCTTCACACTTTGCTAAAATCTCTTAAACAAGCAGCAGCTGGAATCAGCATGCCCCATACCTATCAATAAGAGGCCCAAGACCAGGCACTAGCACCAGCCTGCCTTGCGTCACAGTTGGGCTTTGCCTAAGCACTTTCTAGCTGAATACAAATAACAGCCATCTGCAGATTTCTATGTAGCTCCTGCCAGGTGGTCCCAGGCAGTGCCTGATTTTGCACTTCCCAGGAAGCTCCAGAGCCAGTGTACCCTGTAGAGAGCTTCATATCATAACAGATTACAACTCTACACACCCTTAAGCAACACACTCAAGGGGTAGACTCAGTGAGCACCAAAGTCCCATTGAAGCAAGTTTTGCTCCATAAGGGTGTCTCCTACATAGCAGCTCTTCCATTGTAGACACTGCTGATCCTCAGAGCCAATTGGCCTGGAGGTCAATTCCTCCAAGTGATGCCAACAGCAATCAAGGCTCAACTACAACAAGACTGTGCACACAGGGGTGCACCTAGAGTGACCAGCTCAGATGACTGGGGAGGCTGTACCACTGGGCCCTACAGGACACTACTATCCAAGGCCACTCTACCAATTTTAGGAGACACAGCAGCTCTACCCAGTACATAGAATCAAACACAAGGAAGCTGCCAAAATATGGAGACAAAGAAACATGTTACAAATGAAAGAAATTGAAGCAAGCAAACTATTGGATACAGAATTCAAAACCATGGTTATAAGGTTACTCAAGGATCTTAATGAGAGCTTCAAGGGACTTAATGAGAGCTTTAAGGAAATTAATGAGAGTGTCAAGGGACTTAGTGAGACAGACTTTAGGATCTTAGTGAGAATGTCAACGACATGAAAAGGATCAGTCAAAAATTAAGCAACCACTAACTGAAATAAAGAATAATTTACAGGGATTCAACAGTGGAGGATTCTGAGAATCAAATCAATGATTTGAAATATGAGGAAGCAAAACACACCCAATCAGAAGAGCAAAAGGAAAAAGAATTTTAAAAAATGAAGCTAGTGTAAGGAGTCTCTGGGACAATATCAAAGGTACCAACATGGGGGTGCCAGAAGAAGAGAGTGAGTGAGATATTGAAAACCTATAGGAAGAAATAATAAGAAAACTTCCCCTACCTGGTGAAAGAAATAGACTTACAAGTCCAGAAAGCAAAATGAGAGTTCCGAACAAGAGGAACCCAAAGAGGACCACACCAAGACACGTCATAATTAAAATGCCAAGGGCTAAAGACAAAGAGAGAATCTTAAAATCAGCAAGAGAAAAGCAGTTAGTTACCTTCAAGGGAGTACCCATACGACTGTCAGCTGATTACTCAACAGGAACTTTGCAGGCCAGAAAGGAGTGGCAAGGAATATTCAAAGTGATTAAAAGCAAGGACCTATAACCAAGATTACTCTACCCAGCAAACCTATCATTTAGAATTGAAGGTCAGATAAAGAGCTTCATAGACAACAAAATGTTAAAGGAGTTTACCACCACCAAACCAGTATTACATGAAATGTTGAAGGATGTTCTTTAAGAAGAGGAAGAAGGAGAAGGAGAAGGAGGAGGAGGAGGAGAAATCAATAAGAAATCGGAGGCATGGAGACTTGGAACAGACTGATGAATCTCAGAGGGAAAGGGCAGGGGGAGAGGTTAACCAAAGATCTTATATGCATACTAGAGGCCCAGTGCATGAAATTCTTGCACAGGTAGGGTCCCTAGTGGCTGCAGGATAGGGCCTCCCTTCGTTCCGCGCTGCCCCCTGGTGGTCAACGCACATTATAGCAAGTGATTGAACTCCTGGTCAGTCAAACTCCCAAGGGGACACTTTGCATATTAGGCTTTTATGTATATGGATATATGCATTACTTATGGACACAAACAATAAGGTGGTGAAGGCCTGGGATGGGACATGAACCAGGTGGAGGGGGTAATGGGGGGAAAATGGAAACCTCTGTAATACTCTCAACAATAAATATTTTTTAAAATAAATAAATAAAATATAAAAAATAAAATAAATAAATAAACTCCTTGTGCCAGAATTCCTGGCTCTGAATTACTTTTTAGCTCTATGCAAGGATGGAGGCCCAATATTACAAAGGGGATAAGTATGAGATGCAGGCGGGAGAAGCAGGTGGAGCTCAGACAGTGGAGGACACTGTCCGTTAGCTGGCAGGCAACCTCGCCCCACAGAAGGAGCTGCTGGAGGGATGCAAAAAGAGAAGTGAATTTGCTTCAAGTGCTCACCAGCTGCACAGTAGGGGACTGATGGGGAGGGGGAGCCTGGAGAAAGGCCAGTTGGAAAGCTGCGGGTCCAGGTAAGAGATGACAGCTTGTCAATGGGGCCAAATGGAGTGGAAGCATTTCCTGGAGTTTTTACAGGAGAATGTATGGTGATGAGGAGGGTATAGCATGATTTCTAGCCCTTCCTGTGAGAAAGAGGTTAGAACAGTTGTCCTCAACCTTCTGGCCCTTTAAATACAGTTCCTCATGTTGTGACCCAACCATAAAATTATTTTCGTTGCTACTTCATAACTGTAGTGTTGCTACTGTTAAGAATCATAATGTAAATATCTGATATGCAGGATGGTCTTAGGCGACCCCTGTGAAAGGGTCGTTCGACCGCCAAAGAAGTCACTACCCACAGGTTGAGAACCGCTGGGTTAGAAGGAGCAGATGAGGCGAGATTATGAAATGAGTTAGATTGGCTGGCATTTATTTTTTGGGTTCTCATTCCACATTTCCTTCAGGTGACCAGCTTTCAGGGGATCGCCTTTCTCCCTGCCTCCTCATGCCAGCTGGTACAACACATCTTATAGCATCCCTTAGAGAACTATGAATGGCCATGACACTTCTCTTTTTGGAATCTCAGTTTCCATCTGGAAAAGGAAGGGATGAAGCTCCCGGGATAGAACCCTTCCCTCTTTTCCAGCTGGGCTGAGTTCTCTCCTTTGCTCCTGCTTCAGCGTCTGTCTCAGCCTTACCCGCTTCACTTTCATGCCCGCTTTCCCAGCAGCTGCTAAGCAGGCTGCCTACCCTCTCTGAAACCCCCACAGGCTCATTCTAGATGGTCCCACAGCACAGACGCTAGTTTTCCTGAATGGGGGTCAGGTTGTTTCTCATGTCTCCGTCATTCTTCTACTCCAGAACTTCCAGAGTCTGGGTCCAGGCCCGTTTCCACTGTGTCCCCTGGTTTATACTTCTTGTCCCAGTGCCCAGCTGGGGGGAATGGGAGATGGAGAGGACAGCTAATGGGGGAGGAGGCATGGCTGGCGGCCTGGCCTGGGGAAATGGGATCCAGGTCCTGTGTCTTGCAGGCATGTATGCATATGGCTATGTACCCGTGTGTGTGTGTGTGTGTGTGTGTGTGTGTGTGTGTGTGTGTGTGGCATAGGCTATAAGTGTCTCTATGGGTTTTTTTTCTGTACTAAGGTGTATACTAGTATGCATAAGTGGGCATGTATATGTTATCATCTGTGTTATCCATGAATGTCAATACCTGTGTATGTGTGAGGGCCTCTGTGTTGCAAATATGTTGTCTGTCCACATGTGTCAATGCATATGTGTGTGTGTATGTGTGGTGGTACATGTGTGAATATGAGTGTCTGAGTGTGTGTGTGTGTGTGTTGTGTGTAGACAAGGCAGGAATACAGCAACTTAGTTGGAAAGCATATGCTCCCAAATTTCAGGGCTACCTGGCTTTCAAGCCCTGAATCCAGCATTTAACAGTGACAGGCCTGGGTGAGTAATTAACTTCTTTACACCTTAGTTTTACTCATTTCTAAACCAGGAATAATGATAGTACCTGCCTTAAATAGCTAACGTGAGTTGGATGCTATAATGCCCATAATACACTTGAATAATGCCTGGTGCACAGGACATGCTTAAAAACATGTTTGCTGTTACTAAATTATTCATGGCCTTGGCAATGCATATGAAAGTGACTGGGCTAGCGGGCCCAGGTGAGGTGCTGTGTAGAGATGGGTCTCTGGGCTCAAGGGGTGGATGTGCACAGCCGTTAGAGCCTGTCTCTCTGTCAGGTGTGAGCCCTACATCTGAGTGTCAGTGAGCATGTGTGCCTGACTGTGCTGTACCTGGGAGTCTCTCTGTGTGTTCATGTCCCACCAGATTCGAACCTCTCAGCACAGGGACTGTGTTTCATCATTTACCCAGGCCTGGGGCCTGGGACATGGCACGTTTCCCAGCAGGTTAGTGTTGATCAAAAGAATAAAGTAGACTGGATGTTCTGAGATTGTCAGTCATGGAGCACACGTATCAGCAAAAAACAAAAAGCTGAAACTAGCCAGCTAGATGATAGGTAGATGGAGAAAGAGAAAGACAAGATAGGAGGTAGATGATAGAGAGATTAATGATAGATATATAGATTATAGATAAGTAGATATAGTTAGATGTTGATAGATGATGGTAGATAATAGATAGATAGATAGATAGATAGATAGATAGATAGATAGATAATAGATAGATGAGAGATAGATGATAGATAGATGATAGATAGATGATAGATAGATGATAGATAGATGATAGGCTCTATTTAGGTAGAATCCCAAGTACGTTGTGCTGGAAGAGACCTTGAGGCCATATATCTCAGGGAGTCCCACCCTCTGCCCAGGTAAACTGTGTTATCATGGAGCTCCTTGAGGACTAGGGAGGAGGGGACCATAGACATCAGCAAGATTCTATTTGCTTTTAATCTCAACTTAATGGATATTTAGGTAGAACTGTATTTAAAGAACAAGTTTCACTATGTATGTTTGAGGACCGTGGTCTAGCCCCGCCCGAGCCTGGAGAAGGGACATGTGAGGACTCCTGGTCTCTCGCTCAGCCCCTCCTTGTGCATGGCCCCTGGGATGCAGCAGGTCTGAATCCTGAAGCAGGGGAACTGGGAGGCACCTCCTCCTTGAAACTCTCCGTCTGAAGGAAGCCACCATCCTAGTGGCCTTTGGGCCTGCCCTCAGGCCCACCCGGCTGTGCTGAGGGAGATGAGCCACGCACGTGCCTCAGAGATGGGACCAGGGAAACCTGGGCTCAGGCAGGAGTCCGACCACCCAGTGCCATTGGAGGTGGAATAGCACAACGCCATCAGTCCCGTGGCCCCTGAGTGAGGGAGCAGTGTGAACCCTCAAAGCTGTGCTTATCATGTGATGACAAATAAACAGGAAATGCACCTCTCAGAGAGGGCAGGACAGGGGACACAGATAAGCAGATGTGAAGGTCTGTGGTTTCAGGACTTGGCAGATGGAGAGACACACCAATGGGTTTTGGGGGGGAGCCTGGGTGCCAGTGGGCCTTCTGTCCCAGGGCTGTCTGTCCCAGGGGCCATCAGTCTCAGGAGCTGTCTGTCTCGGGGACCATCTGTCCTGGAGGTGTCTGTCCCTGGGTCCATCTGTTCTGAGGGTGTCTGTTCCAGGGACTGTCTTGCCCAGAGGCCGTCTGTCTGTCCCGGCCCAGAGCTCCTCCATTCTTGTGTTATCCCAGGGGCCGTCTGTCCTGGAGTCGTGTGTCCCAGGGGCCGTCTGTCCCGGGGGCCATCTGTCCCAGGGCCGTCTGTTTCCGGGGCCGTCTGCCTGTCCTGGCCTGGAACTCCTGCATCCTTGTCTTATCTCAGGGGCCATCTGTCCTGGGGGCTGTCTGTCCCAGGGGCTATCTGTCCCAGGGGCCTTCTGTCTGTCCTAGCCCAGAGCTCCTGCATCCTTGTCTTATCTCAGGGGTCATCTGTCCCAGGATCCATCTTTCCCAGGTGCTACCTGTCTTGGGGCCGTCTCTCCTGGGGCCATCTGTCCCAAGGACCTTCTGTCTGTCCTGGCCCAGAGCTCCTGCAACCTTATCTTTCCTCACCTCCGCCTGAGTTCATTGGGTGGGATCTGTTTCCTGAAACCACCCGTTTCTGCACAGGTGCCTAGTGGACAGTCCCTGCCCTTACCCAGCCCCAGCCCTGGGCTGGCCCTGACCTGGTCATTTCCCTGAGGCCAATGTGGGCAAGGGGTGCACTGCCAGGGCTGTGAGGGCTCATGCAGAGGGCCTTCACCCTCTCCAGCTCTGTGGCTACATCTGCCTGGTGGAATGATGCATCATCCTCTTCTAAAATTGGGGGCGTGTGGGGGCACCACTGCGTGCAGCTGGGCTGTGCTCTGGCCAACAGGTCTCTGCACCCCATCAAGCAGTCCCCCCAGCACCAGCCCAGGGCAGGAATCTGTGCAGCTCCAGGCACATCCAAGCAGGTCAGCAGTGCCATGGGGACAGGGGAGCAGTGGACCATCTCTCCTGGGGCTTGGCCTCTGAGGGTGGCCCCTTTAAGCATGTTCCCATGTGACTGAGGGCCCGGGATGGAGATGCGCCAGAGGATGCGGTGAAAGCAAGGCCAGTTTGTTCAATCTCTAGCACGGGAGGGGCCTCTGTTAGGAGCTCACCCACCCCCCCCGCCCCCCCCCTGCCCCTGTCCCACGGCCCCTCGTCTCTGGTCCCTGGACCACAAAGGCACGCTGCACTGCGGGGAAAGGCTAGAGCCACAGAGGCCTAGCAGGTTTGTTTTCAAGAAACTATCAAGGGTGAGAAAGCCAGCACAGGCGGCTGACAGCCTGCACCATGAGAAAGGGGTACAAGGGCCCGGGAGCCAGACCAGGGGACGCCCATCCTTGGCCCACCGGCCCAGCCTGCAGTCCGCTGACACTGGACGTCTGAATCGGGAGGTCCGAGGAGCCGGAGGCTGACCAGAGGCGTCGCCGGACGGCCCAGTGCCCGGAGCTCAGAAGAGCTGGGCCAGGAAGACGGGCAGGAGCAGCCCAGGCCCAGCCCCCAGGAGCCCTGGAAGGAGGAGGAGGATCAGGGGAGCTGCTGCCCTCTGCTGCCCGGGTCACAGGCAGAGCCCCTGAGGTGCGGCCCTGGGCAAGCGCTGGGGAGGCAGCACAGGGCCTGCCTTGGGCACAGTCATCTACCCCCAAACCCTTTCTCAGGCTCCTCCGGGCACATGGCACTTTCCCAGCCTCCTTTGCAGGTGGAATATAACGG
>NW_005871506.1:203011-209371 GCF_000147115.1 Myotis lucifugus
TGAGGTACCTGCAGGGCCAGGGGTTCCGTTCATGACACCAAGAGAGGGGGCACCTGGTGACAAAAGCAGAAGTGAGGGCTCCGGAGTCTCGCTGCAGGGGCCGCACTGTGGCCGGGGTTGCGCTTGGTCCCCCTGGGCCTGGCCACCGTGGTGTAGAGGCTTCTGGTATTTGGCAGGGACCTTTCTAAGCACATTTCATGCATTGGGACCCTAATCCACCTGCGCATTCTCATCCCCATTTGACAGATGAGAAGACCAAGGCTCAGTGATGTCAACAGACATGCCACGTTGTCCTTGCTGGTAAGCAGCAGAGCTGGGGATTCTAACCCCAGTCTGTCTGAGTCCAAATGAGAGTCCCTACCGCCACCAACCCCCAGCCCCGCCTCTCCCAGCCCCTGCGACACCACCGGGGGCTTCCAGTGCGGGGAGGGCTCGGTGAGAGGGGGACAACCCTGGGCAGAGCCTCCCTGCAAGCCACCTCCGTGGCCGGCCGTGGAGAAGGGGTGGCGATAACACTCGCTTCCTGTGCTGCTGTGAGCGCTCCGTGTGCTGTAAGTGTGTTCTGTCAGGGCCCACAGTACTGCTACTGTTGTTGTTGTTACTACGATAATGTCACTGTGTCCTCATTTCTTTAGGACAAAAAACAATGCACCCGGCCAGGGTTTGACTCCCGGCCAGGGCACATACCTAGGTTGTGGGGTTCAATACCCTATTGGGGTGAGTTCGGGAGGCAACCGGCCAATGTTTTTCTTTCACATGGCTCTCTCTCTCTCTCTCTCTCTCTCTCTCTCTCTCTCTCATGCGAGGAGCCACAGAAAGCATCCCCACATCACGCCCCAATACAGTAACTGGATTGTGAGAAAGTCATTCACCAGCAAACAAAGCTGGGGTGGGACTTAGCCTTCACCC
The DNA here is from genome assembly GCF_000147115.1 of Myotis lucifugus. NCBI lineage: Eukaryota > Metazoa > Chordata > Mammalia > Chiroptera > Vespertilionidae > Myotis > Myotis lucifugus. The sequence continues at coordinate 203,921 of NW_005871506.1, forward strand.
CAAGGGACTGGGCTGTGGGCCCTGGCAGGAGAGATAAGCAGGACACACGCTTCGGAATCAACCCGGGTTCAAGTCTAGCTCCAGCCGCTCACAAGCTGGGAGTCTGGTGAGTCACTTAGTCTCTCTGAGCTCTGGTTTCTCACCTATAAAATGGACACGGCCAAGGTTAAGTGAGTCAGTGGACACGGCTTAGCCTGGCCTCCAGCGCACAGGGGCCCGCAGTGGCACACGCTGTCAGTACCACCCAGAGCACCGCACGGAAGGCAGACGCCTGGGCGGGGCTCTGCCTCATGAGGTCGGAGACTCCAGGCCCCTGAGGCTGCTGGTCAGCCCTGGGCCACAGGTTTGTCACCAGGACGTGGCCACTTACCCTTCCGAGTGATGGGTCCCAAATCTAGAACCAGGGCTGGGTCGATGGCCACTGCTTCACTACGGAGTTGGCTTCTTGAGCAAAACTGTGGGGATGGAGAGTTCTCATGTCATCAAAATGCAAAGGATGAGAGCATGCTGGCTGCCGAGTCCAGCAAGCCTGGGCTGGAATTGCCTCTCCGCCCTCTTAGCTGACCGACTGGGGACAATGACTGCTCCTCTCTACCAGATTAAAGAGTGCCTTCCCGGCACGACAGGCTAAAATGTGGTGTGGCCACAACATGCAGACACACAGTCCGCACTCGGCGAAGGCCAAACGTCAGCAGGCAGAGGCCACCATGGGGCCTGGAGTCACACCTTAGCTCTGATGGAGCTGTGTGGCCTTGGTAAGGGACTTCTCTGAGCCTCAGTTTCCTCATCTGTACAATGGGGTCAATAAAATCTACTGACATGGTTGTTGTGAGGATTACATTAGACAAGGCACAGGAAGGTTTAGGCACAGAGTGAGCGCTGAAACGGCACCTGTCATTAGAATCACCTAAACACATCTCTCACCAAGAAGACCTGCGCACAGGGTCTTCCTCTGGGGACACGAGAATCGCTTATACCTGGTGCTTTGGAGGCTTAAAACCATCCGTTCATCCTTCTTCCTTTCCTCTTTTCCTCCCTCCCTCCCGTGCTCCACCAATCATCCATCTCTTCATCCCCCAGCTTTCTTCTCCCTCCCTCCCTCCCTCCCTCCCTCCTTTCTTCCCTTTTCTTCTTTCCGTCTATTTATATTCCAATAAATGCACATGGGGGCCCATCAGGCCCCAGGCCAGACTCCAATAGTCCATCCAAGGAGACGCTCACCGGCTGGCACTGCTCACGCAGGGAGTGGCACAGGCGCACCTCGCAGTGCAGGAAGACTTGGTCGTAGTTCCCCGCGAACATGAACATCTGGACCGAGAAGCGGCCTTGGGCGGACACCCCGTTCTCCTCCACGGAGATGGTGGAGTCCAGCTGATTCGGGCAGCTGCGGGTGACAGCGAGGGTCTCACTTAGAGCAGCTCAGCGGGCCTGAGGCCCTGGGCTGCGCCTTCCATCTGTGCCCAGCGTGCAAACAGCACCCGAGAGGGGCACAGCCCCAGCTCCCTCCACCAACCAGCGGCTCTGCTCCTCAGGTCCTGAGATGCTGTGCATGGCCCCAACCCCGTTTTCTGGGCGTGGTCCCTGAGCAACAAATTCCAGCCCGACCGGCTTCCAGCTGCCTGATCACAAGCAGGTCCTTGCTCCCCTCACGAGCCCCAGGCCCGCCTGTCTGGTCTGGGGGACCTGATCTTGTCTGGCGTGCACCCCCCCCGCCCCCCCCCCCCGTAAAGTGAGCATCTGTGAGATGATGCAGCGCGGCTCTGCACAGCGGCACAGACACGCCCGGTGCCCAGCAGCTGGTATCATTGCCGTTTGAATCTTCCCTTTGTTCTTGCAGTCGGCGGTGGTCAATAATGTTGTGTCCCCTCGCATCGTACGCTGTTTTCACGTGTATTTGTCAGTGTTAACATCTGTGTAACAGGCTGTCGTTACTAACGGAGCCCCGTTTTGAGCAATGACCCTACGGCCAAAGTGACGAAGAATACCGAGGTGAAAAACAATGGGCCTTTCTTGCCCTGCCATGTACTTTGCATTAACGCTTTAGGCTACCGTTTCAGGAGGGTATTCCTGGGTCAAAGGGCATGGTCCTGAAATGTACCATCCAGTTATTTTCCAGGAGAGATAAGCACATCACACAACTGCCCGGCAGGGCCGGGTGATCATTTCCCCCAAAACTTCATTTAGGCCAAAGCGAGCCCCAGAGGCGTCTGGTACCTGTTTCTGATGATGAAATACTTCACGGGGTCAGCCCTGTCCGCAGTGGGGGTGGCATAGCAGTGCCTCAGCAGCAGCTTGAACTGGGCGGTGTCCCCTCTCTCCAGGAGGGCGCCCACGTACAGCATGGACTCCACGGGCAGCGCGGCCGACGCCCCCTCGTAAGGCAGCGTGTAGTTCGGGTCTTGGAAGAGGGCCATCATGATGGTAAACTCTCCCTCGCCAGCCAGGCTGATGTTCACGGAGCTAGACCAGGGCCCACAGGGTGGAGGCGTTAGGTTTTGACCCATAAGAACAAAATCAATCCGGCCCCACTTCTGTGTGAGGTTACGGAGGCAAAAGCACATCGTCGTCCCCGCAAACACTAGTCGATCGTTCCTTTAAACCAGAGTTTACTATCTTCTAGGCCAGGGGTCCTCGAACTACGGCCCGCGGGCCACATGCAAATACAAATATTGTATTTGTTCCCGTTTTGTTTTTTTACTTCAAAATAAGATATGTGCAGTGTGCATAGGAATTTGTTCATAGTTTTTTTTTAAACTATAGTCCGGCCCTCCAACCGTCTGAGTGAACTGGCCCCCTGTTTAAAAAGTTTGAGGACCCCTGTCTAGGCTCTGAACCTGACAGACAGATCGGCCTGTCTCAGCTTTCCCCAGCCTCCCTCCCTCACCCCTCACACCTCCGTCTGCCCCCCGGCAGAGCAGGGTTTGGGACCAGGTCTGGGGGTCACCATGTTTAGCAGCATATCTCTCCCACCCACCCCACAATCCTCGGTAATATGGCAATTTTAACAAGATGAATGGTTTTAATTTTTATGAACCTTGGGCCCCAACACAATACAGTCAAAGAACCATGAAACTGGAAAAGTGTGTGATCCTTTTAATCCTGCCGCCTGTGAGCCAGGAGCCACTGAGGGATTGCTGACACCCCAGGGAGCCCCCCATGAGTCTGAGGTGCGGAGGCGCTCCCCCTGGGGCACAGACAGAGCCCTGCTGGGTGCAGTCCCTCCCAGATGACTATTGGGTCTATTTCTGCTGACTGTTCATCAAATCAAAGCTGCTCCACCGCAGGCGGGAAGCCCGCCGCTCCCTCCATCGCCCCCACCGTTAGGTCCTGGGCCCTTCCTTCCTGACCCACAGCCCGTGTCCTCCCTGCACTGCACTATCTCACTTGTCATTGTAGTGTCTCATGCCTTCCTTCCTCAGGAGAAATAAAATTGCCACATGTTTTTATTCCTTAGCTATCTAATTAACATGGTTCATGCTGCTACATTGTTTCATAATAATAATCTTTAATATCCACAAAGTATTCTGTGTCTGCCTGTGCATTGATCATTAATATATGATCAACAAACTTTGTAGAATGAACGATGGGAAGAGTGGATGCTCCAGAAGGAGTGAGAGTGACCACCTCAGGGCCCCGGGGAGGGGAGGTCAGGGCCCCCGGGGAGGGGAGGTCAGGGCCCCCAGGAGGGGAGGTCAGGGCCCCCAGGAGGGGAGGTCAGGGCCGCACCTTACGATGGGCTGCAGGGCCGTCTGCAGACTGACTCTCATGTCCAGCGGGTAGGCGCATTGGAAGTTGATGTTGAGTTTGGTGTCTCTGATGATTAGCTCATCGACCAAGGAGAGGGTGTTTTTGTAGATGGCATGGGTTTCATTTCTCTTTGGCATAAGAACAACACATGCATGTGTATGGGCACCTGTGGTAGGTCGACTCAGTCTGTCTGGCTCCACAGGCAGGGCTTTCACTTGCTGCCCCCGCGCTCTGATCTCAAGGCAGCATGGGGCCTCCTCCCCGGGCACCAGCCCTGGACAGGCAGGGCGTGAGGGCCCAGAGCAAATGTACTGGCTGGGAGTCAGCAGCCACCTCCCGGCTCCTCTCCCCTCCCAGGTCACCCCCCTTACAACAAGCACAGCCTTGTTTGCAGTTACGGAGCTCAAGCCTCAGGCCTGTTCGACGCTCTTTACCTGGACCAACATGTATGATCTCACACACCCTGGAACCCAGAGGGGCTACGTAGCCTGCCCAGGTCTCACAGCTTCTCATGTGTCCCCGGCAGCCCCCTCCAGGAGGTTCCCCACCCCCTCCGGGAGGTTCCCCAGGGAGCCATCACCTCCAGGATGTTCCCGCAGGCGTTGGCCTGGGCAGGGCTGACCACGGAGACCCAGTTCCCCTCTTCTCTGTGGGTGATGCTGCTGCAGTTGTGGTCTAGCAGGTAGGCAGTGACCTCATCCCCAAAACCCAGGCCTTCCAGCTGACACCGGTCCAGCAACACCTTGATGTCCCTGGCCCCACAGTCCAGCTGAGGCTGCAAGCTGTGGATATCTGGGAAGCAGAGAGGGACATGTGGCGTGGACAGGGGTCTGGAAGCAGCGGGCACAGCCCGCGTTCCCCGCCTGGGGAAAAGCCCTGTGCCCGCCAGGAGGGTAGGTACACTAGGAGGGCCAGGCCAGCTGGGATTCGCCAGGCTCAGTAGGCAAGGCTGGGAAAGAAGCCCTGGTGGGAGGTGGCCCAGCATCCTACATGCAGGGGTGGCGAGGTGCCATGTCCACGCACCGAGGGCATGAGGTGCTCCGGCGAAGCAGGACTGTCCAGTCCCCCAGACTAGAGTCAAAGCCAGACACACGCCAAGCCCATCCCCTGGCTTTGCGAGGCCCCCTGACCTGGTCAGAGCCACTGCCTGCCTTCATTCATCCAACATATTCAGAAAATACTTCTCGAGACCCTGCTATCTGTCATGTGCTGCTCCAGGCACGGGATGCAATGCTTATCAAAACACAAAATTCAGAGCCTGAAAGGGCTAACATTCTGGTAGAGGAGAGAGAGTAAATTAAGAGAAATGCAATTTCTATGGTACTTATGCATGCACAGATTCACATACATGTACTAACCACCTTCCCCATGTGCTGGGCACACTCAGTACAAACGTAAAAAAAACATGGGCCCAAGCCATGAGGACTCATTGGTCTTCTGTGAAACCAACACGCCAGCTGCTTATCACGGAAGCGTGCGAAAGTGCAAACAGGTGTGTGTCAGGTGCAGCAGGCACACAGGCCAGTCTCTGAATTCAGGTCAGTCAGGGAAGGAGGCACTGAGGCTGGGGTTTGCAAGTGAACAAAGCAGTTAAAGGCATTGCAGCTTAAAGGAACAGCAGAGTTAAAGTGTGGCCACAGGAGAGAGGATGGTGTCTTAGAGACACAGGGTTCAGAAATATGGGAACTTAGAATGGGGGTGAGC
>NW_005871506.1:211616-249467 GCF_000147115.1 Myotis lucifugus
GGTGGAGGGGACCCTGCAATAATGTCAACATTACAATAAAAAGAATTAAAAATAAGAAGCTCCGGCCCAGCCAGCATGGCTCAGTGGTTGAGCCTCGACCTATGAACCAGGAGGTCACGGTTCGATTCCTGGTCAGGGCACATGCCCAGGTTGCAGGCTTGATCCCCAGTGGGGGACGTGCAGGAGCAGCCGATCAATGATTCTCTCGCATCATTGATGTTCCTGTCTCCCTCTGAAGTCAGTAAAAGTACATATATTTTTAAAAAGAGCATCGGCTCTCTGCCCGCACGTTGAGCTGGGTGGCCCGGCTGGGGGGTGGTGCTCCGCGTTCGGCCCCACGCTGTGGTCCTGTCTGACCAGCGTGCCTTCCTCTGTGCAGACGTTGGAAACACTCCGTGCCGTTAAAGTGAGAAGCTCACCACCCTCAGAAGTAACCTCGCCTGTTGTAGACCCTTCCTGCGCGTTTCACGGGCTCAATGCTGTGCACTTTTTCTCCCACTCACTTTCCTCCCTGACATACCACAGAGCCTGGTCCCTCATCAGCAGACACAGGTCTGACACAAGGTGCCTCATCCTGACACTCGGGCGTCCTGCACGTGGGGTGCTTAGAGGCCTCCCTGCGCTCTTTCCCCCAATGCCACGGCACCTCCTCCCCTCCCCGAGTTGTCTCCAGTCCTTGCCAATGTCCCTGAGGGCAAAGTTACACCCCCCACCCCCGCTCTGAACCACAGATGGAACAAAGCCTCCCGGTTTTCACCGACTCAGGGGCAGTGAGTGTGAAGAGAGGGGGAGGGGGAGGGGACCACCGCTGGTCAGTCTGGGGTTAAAGCCACTCCATACCTGATGGCTGGATGGCTGTGACCTTGGCCGGTGGCCCAATTCTTCTGAGACTCATTTGCCAAACAACACCTGTGGGCTAGTGGTTCCCAACCCCTCCCTCCCCCCCCTACACACACCTGTGTCCCTCTGTCCTATTGTTTACTTCATATGCTTTTTCCAATGATTTTCTTACAAATTCATTTCATCCCAAGGAGTAATACCTATTATACCACAAGCATGATGTACTAGTACTAGTTATATCTGTTTAATACATATGGAAACATAGAGCCACCAAAAACTCCGTAAGAGCTTGCCATGCACCCCCAGGACCTGCAGTGCCCTTGGGGTATGTGTGCCCAACATGGGAGGTCAAGCCCTAAAGGGCTGTTAGAGGGTTCAGGTGGCGCCTGGCTGCGGACGGGGTGCCAGCCCCTCCAGCTGTGACGGGGGAGAGTGCGAGCGCCCGAGGGATGAACTGCGTGCACGGGGAGTTTGGGGGATTTCAAGCCTGGGGTGCCTGTGCTTGTTTTAAGGGAAGGGCTCTGCACTTGTTCCTGGAGTAGTTCCTGTGCACACTGGGTTTTCCCAAGGGAGGCCTTGGACTGAGTCCCCCCCGCCCCCCCCCACCCCCCGCCCTGCACAGGTGACTCCTGCAGAAATTTTCACCGAGTGTGACCCTGGGACCTTTCCTGTGGCGTCTAAGATGCATAATCCGTGGGTTTCATGAACCACAGGGGTCACTAAACCCTCGATGCATAGGTGGGCACACGGGTCAGAGGCCGGCGAAGGCCACAGCCAGGCCCAGAGCGTCGGGGCTCCCGCCCTCACACACCCAGTCCCCATCTCCCCACACCTGACATGGGAGCTATGCTAACTGGCTCCCACTCTCCCACTCTATGTTAACTGGCAGGGGGACTTCTGATTCGGCTCTTTGAGGGACAGTTACTTGATTCTGGCTCTTCTCTCCTTGGTCCCTTGACTTCCAGCTTCCAAGGCCCCTGCTCCTCTCATTGGGCCACAGCTGCCTTCGCTGCACAGCCCTGCTCACTCCCAGGTGTGTGTGTGGCGGGGCGGGGGGGGGCAGTTGGGACGCAGGCGAGCAGAGCACTCACCTGGCTGCTCTGTAGAGGCCAAGGCCAGAGCGCAGGCGGCTGAGATCAGCCACAGGACCGGGAAGCCCAGCATCCTCTCCACAAACCCAGGCTGCAGCTCACTCAGCGGCTCCGACTCTCCGTGCAGCTGGGAGGGGAAGGCCAGTGCGGTCAGGGGTGCGAGGCTGGAGGGAGCTCGCACAGTGCCAACCAGGACGCGTCCTCATCCCTGGCACAGGGCTCATCTAAAGCTCCGAGCCACCCTCCAAGGAGCTGCCGTCATTGCTGCCACTGCAGGATGAAGACACTGAGGCTCCAGAACACGGATCCTGGAACCACGCAGTGAGCCTCCTGCAGGCGGCTCACAGGAAGGTAAACAGTTTGCTTACGGCACAGAAGTGGCCACTCGCCTTCCTGGAGGCCCTATTGTTTGAGAGCAGGTGGGACAGACAGGGAAGAGCTGGGGCAAAGGAGAGGAGGCTGAGGCGAAAGGAGCGGGAGCTTTGTCAGCTGCTCCAGGAGTCCTCGGGTCTGGGGCAGGTCCTGCTCCTCCTCAGGGCGAGGTGAGGGTCTGGAAACTGGGTGGGGGGAGGGGTGGTGCTGGGGACACCTGCCGACAGGGAGTGGCCCTGTCCTGTGCTGTGTGCCAGGCCTGGCTAAGAGCCCCTGTGTGCCCATGGGGAGCGGAGGTCTCTGTGAAGTGAGCCATGCCAGGCTAGGCCGGGCGTGCTGGTGGCAGCGTCTGGCATCCCAGGTGCCCAGTCAAGGCTTGAGAAATGAGTGCCTACGTAAGCCTGCAGGCAGGCAGAGACGAATCGCTGTGAAGGGCCTGCCTGCACTCACGTTAATGACACGTTCTGTTCTGGAAAACCCTTTCCTCCAATGGGCAGAACTTCAGAGGCTTCCGACCGCCCCTGGGGGACGTGGGCTAGAGAGCGAGCTGTGTCTGGAAGAGTGGCGCGAAAATGCAAGGAGAGAGCACCGGACAGGGCCGAAGTGGCGTCTGGAGCTGGAGTGGCATCCAGAGCGCTGGGCAAGGGCCAGTGTCCAGACTCCTTGCTGGGTTCTGAGAGTTTCCAGAAACAAGCGACCCTCGCAAGCCCATTGGGGGGTCTGGGGCGGCCCCAGGGCCTGGAGAGCGCCAGGTGGGCTTGCCACAGGACTTACCGTGGACAGAACACAGCTCCTCCTCTGGCCTGGCCTGGTGTGCAGCCTGCTGGCCACCCGCCTTTTATTGCCCTGCCCTCCCATGTGGCTCTCCGTCATTGGTGCCCAGGAGCCTGGAGTCACTCCCAGGCGTTGGCTGGAGGCGAGATAAGTGATTTGCCACCAGGATGATGAAAGAAAAGCCCTTTGCCCCTCTCCCTCCCCAGTGTAAACGCCCAGCAGCTTCCCCTGTCGGCAAGGCGTCCTCGTCACCCCTTCCCCGACCCCGTGGGTGCCTGAAGCCGTGGGCAGCACCGAGCCCTACAAACACACATACACACACACACACACACACACACACACACGTGATGAAGCTTAACTTATAAAAGAGGCTCAAGGAGATCAGCACTAACTAGTAAGGAAACAGGATGACACACTGCAATGGAAGGTGTGAGGCTCTCTCAGTGTCACACGGCCCCAGCACCCTGTGGGGATGATGTGAGGGCCGCTGTGCCCCTGACGGGAGAAGTGAGTGAAGGGCGCACCCTGGGGCCTAGCGCTGGGCACTGCTGGCCTCCTGACTGCCTGCCAGAGGAGGGCCGTGAGCCTCACGAGGCCTTCTCCATCCTAACTGAGGATGGGTCACGCGCTGTGGCCGTAACTCTTCCAGTGTGAGGTGCGACAGCAAGACGAGCACTGTTTTCTTTTCCTGCTTCACAATTCCACGGGACCCGGTCTCACCAGAGACCTGACCGCCTCCTTATGAAGTCAGGAACATTCGCCTCTTCACCCACAGGCAGCACCCCGGCTTCTGGGCACTCCTGGGCCGCCGGCATCCCTGCTCCTGGGCTCGGGTGTCGTTAGGCAACGCCAGGGTGGCTGGAGCACAGCCCAAGACACGCAGTGTCGATTGACTAACCGAGGCGGCTACGGAGGGAGGGACTGACGGGATAGTGCCTACGGCGTGCAGATGCGGGTGAAGCGATGGTCACGTCCCAGGCACCTGGCGCAGGATGGACGGTGTGAGATTTCATCACACTATGCAAATGGTGCAAAATGCATGTAAGGTTTATTTCTGGAATTTTCCGTTTCAGATTATTGGACTGCGGGTTGGCCACAGGTAACTGCAACCTCGGAGAGCAAACCCGTGGCTAAGGGGAACCACGGTGTGTCCTGAGTGCTGGCACACTGCCCACGCCGGGCCTCCGTGCACACGGGCCCATCGCCGCCTCAGTGAAGCAGAAGCAAACACTGGTCAAGGGAAGCTCAATATCCAAAGGGAAGTGGGAAGAAACCAGCAGGAACTTGCTTGCACAATGGTGCCTGTGTTCCTACCTAACCAGCTCACCCAGCTGCTCAGGCCGGGGCCTCTCTGCAGAGCCGGCAGAAGGGCTATAAACAACAAGGGGTGGGCCCAGACTTCCCCCAACTTCAGACATTCAGGACGGAGGCGCCCGGGCAGGGCCACCACTGACCGTGAACAGGATGCAGTGGATGACGAGGGCCGGGGCAGAATGAGCGTCAGAAGAGCCTCCCCCATCTCTGTGGCTGTGTGGGTGCCCTCGAGGTTGGCAGGTAGGAAACTGGGAGGCGGCTGTGCATCAAGGACTTACAAACTCCAGGCCCGGCCTGGCGCGCGTGGCCTGAGAGACACCAGGGAGTTGGTAAAAGAGCCAAAGCTCTTACAGAACAAGCGGCGGCTGCCTCTTCTGTGTTAGACACTCTAAAGAGCCATGGCCACTGGAGAGGGGGCAGGGGTCCTGGCATCGGTAACACCTTCTAGCAAAACCTCAACCTGGACACAGGAAAGGTGATGCAGCCAGTTCTCTACAACTAGCACATTTGGAGGAACACGCGTCTGGGCCCACAGAAGGCCCTGAGCCATTCTCTGTGGACGGGCACTAGCCTCCTCCCCCCGGCGGCCACTCCCTTCTCTCAAGCAGCCTCTTGAGGTGCCACTACCCACTGCCTCCCCTGCTTCTCAGAGGCGGGGCATCGACTTCAGGAAACATTAGGCCACAAACTGACTTTACTCAGTGTTGTCTCCTTCTCCAGTCAACATGCAGAGCCGCCTCCATCCTTCACTTCCGCCCAACCTCTGACGAGGGGATCGCCTTTTCAACGCCAGTCCCTGCATTCTCTCGGACGCCTCCATTCCAGGCTGAGCCGGGAAGCTGTAGAGTCCACTGGCCCTTGTCACTGGATAGCTTGCTGCCCCTCCAGGCACTGTGTCCTCACTGCCTGTACAACAACTTTCCTGGTTCTCTTCTGCCCATGTGTGCACACCTTACCTGATCCCCTCCCTCCAGCTGTCCTTGGGAATAACGGTAAATCACAGTTTTCTTCTCACTCCCTTTGCTCTCGTTAGGAGGCATCCCGGGATCACATGGTGTCTGGTACATCCACAGGCTGGTGGATTCCAAATCTGGAACCCCGATCCTGACTGCTCCCCTGAAACCCAGGCCACCTACGCAGCTGCGTGCTGGGCCTCTCTGTGTGGGCTTAGATGCTGGGGGCATTTTGAACTCAGAAGTTCCAACTATGACCTCATCAATTTCCCTAAATCTCTCCCTCCTCGTTGCATCATCTATCTTTTTAAAAATTACATTTGTTGGGGTGACATTGGTTAATGGGGTTATATAGGCTTCAAGTGTACATTTCTATGGTACAGGGTCTGCACACTGCACTGTGTGCCCACCACCCAGAGTCACATCTTCTGTCACCACATATGTGGCCCCTTTTACTACCTCCCCACCCCTTCCCCCTGCTAACCACCACTCCGTCGTCTGTGTCTATGAGTTTCAGTTTTATATCCCACATATGAGTGAAATCATATAGTTCTTAGCTGTTTCTAAGAAAACATTTGTGAATAAATGTTTTCAATTTTTTCAGGTAGATACCCAAGAGAGGAATTGTATCATATGGTACCATTAGTCACAATATTTTGAGGAACTGCCACACTCTTATCCATAGTGGCTGTGCCAGTCTACATTCCCACCAGCAGAGAATGACGTTCCTTTCTCCACAACCTCTCCAGCACTTGCTACTTGTCTCGTTGGTAACGCATTCTAACAGGTGTGAGGTGCTATCTCATTGTAGCTTTGTTTTGCATTTCCCTAATAGCTAGTGAAGTTGAGCATCTTTTCACATGAGTCTTCTTGGGAGAGGTCCTCTGCCATTTTATACTGGACTAGAGGGCCGATGCACGAAATTCATGCAAGAGTAGGCCTTCCTCCCCCCAGCTGCCAGCAACGGCTTCCCTCTGGCACCTGGGACCTGGGCTTCCCTCCCAGCCCCAGCTTCATCCAGAAGGATGGAAGGACATCCAGAAAGACATCTGGTCTAATTAGTTTTTTTATTATAGACTAGAGGTCTGGTGCATGAAATTCATGTGTGGGGGGGGTCCCCCTCAGCCCAGCCTGCACCCTCTCCAATCCAGGACCCTTCAGGGGATGTCCGACTGCCGTTTAGGCCTGATCCCAGGGATTGGGCCTAAACCGGCAGTCAGACATCCCTCTCACAATCCTGGACCACTGGCTCCTAATCGCTCACCTGCCTGCCTGCCTGGTTGCCCCTAACTGTCCCCCCTCCCCCCGCCAGCCTGATTGCCTCTGTGTGCCGGCCTGGTCACTCCTAACTGCCCCCTGCTGCCGACCAGGTTGCCCCCAACTGCTCCCTCCCTGCCAGCCTGATTGTACCTTACTGCCCCCCCACAGACCTGGGCACCCCTTACTGCCACCCCTGCTGGCCTGGTTGCTCTCAACTGCACCCCTCTGCCAGCCTGGTCACCCCCAACTGCCCCCCCTCCCGCTGGCCTGGTCACCCCTCATGGCCCCCCTCCAGGCCTGGTTATCCCACACAGCCTGCTGTTCAGTCGTTTGGTCATTCCTCACTAACCCCCCTGCAGGCCTGGTCATAGGCAGCCATCTTGTGAGGGTGTGATGGTTAATTTGCATATTACCTCTTTATTATATAGGACTAGTAGCCTGGTGCACGAAATTCATGCACTGGGGTGGGGGGGGAGGGGCCCCTCAGTCTGGCCTTCACCCTCTCCAAACTGAGACCCCTCACAGAATGTCCAACTACCTGTTTGTGCCCACACTTTTAACAGATAACAGCTCCATTGTTGTTTCTTTCTTATGCTTAAAACCATTGGAATTAGTAGGTATTCAAAGTGTGTATACATTTTGGGGGGACACCCTGTATATCTCTAGTCAGCGGTGAAAGAAACCAACAGCAGATTTGGAACCCCCAGACAGAAAACCTTGCTCACTCCCCACATGTCTCCCCACTTCACTTTCCACCTTCATGGGCAGCAGGAGAATCAACGTATTCTCTCATTAATTCGGAAAAGCATGTCCTGTCACCCGCTGCCCGGCAGGAGTGTGCTAGGCCCCAAGCAAGCGAGGCTCAGTCAGGGCAGCCTTCGCTCATGGGTGCTGGCACCCAAAGTGCACATTCCTCCTCTACAGTCGCCCCGACTATCCCACTGTTTCACTGAGAGGACGGAATTCCTCTCTGCCTCTGGGTTCTTGATCTTGAACGCTGACCGAAGGCACCTCAGCTAGGGCCGCCCGTGTCCACCAGGTGTGTCTGTCTGCACCTGCTCCTGCCTCAGTACCTGCATTCACCCCCCAGAGGTGATCTCGTAGCTGTACTGGCCTCCGTGGGAACAGGGCATCACCACTCCGCCCTCTCACTGTCATCTCACAGGCGCCCACCCTCAGCACCCAGAACACCCAGACACTCTCCAAAGGACGTGAGCGCATCAGAGGGGATGTGTGCACATCCTGTGGGGGTGTTAGGCATGCCGGGTTGATGGAAGTGCGGTGGAGAGGCGGGGGGAACTTTTGCATGCCTTGGTTTGCAACTGTTGCAGGTGCGGGAGGGTGACAGTGTGCTGGGGGATGTTCGCATGCCAGGGGGGATGTGCACACTGGAGGCCTCTGGCTTTGCAGATCCGCAAACCCCCGTGGTGCGGCCAGGAGGACATCAGTCTGGCCCGCCACGGTGGCTGTCCCTGCGATCCTGCACCTTCTGGGCCAGGAGGCGGATCTTGCGCAGCCACTCCTGGGCACTGATGGCCTGCAGGTTCTACTTCAGCTCAGCCTTCAGGCTCCGCTTGGCGCACTCACAGCTGTCACCACCATGTGGGAGTACAGGCTGCCCTCCGCCGGCCTGCCTCCCCTGTCCAGAGGCTCTCTGCACTGCTCACCTGCACAGAGTGACTGGGGCTGGGCAGAAGCCAGGCATCCTGCCCTGTCCAACCCCGGCCGATCTGCCCCTGTGCGAGCTGCCTCCCCACCGTGAAGGGTCACAGATCCGGGTCTTGGTCCCGTGGACAGCCTCAAGCATTGCCCCCCGCCCGGCAGGTCCACAGATCTGGGTCCCGGACTGCGGACAGCCTCAAGCACTGCCCCCCGCCCGGCAGGCCACAGATCTGGGGTCCTGGGACTGCGGACAGCCTCAAGCTCTGCCACCCCGCCCCGCGAGACATGGATCCCAGGTCCCCAGACCGCGGACAGCCTCAAGCTCTGCCCGCCCCACCCCGCCAGGTCCACCAGGTCCCAGACCGCGGACAGCCTCAAGCACTGCCGCCCCACCCGCCAGGTCACAGATCCGGGTCCCAGACCATGGACAGCCTCAAGCACTGACCCCCACCCGGCAGAGTCACAGATCTGGGTCCCGGGACAGCGGACAGCCTCAAGCACTGCACCCCACCTGGCAGGGTCACAGATCCGGGTCCCGGGACAGCAGAAAGCCTCAAGCACTACCCCCCACCCGCCAGGTCATGGATCCAGGTCCCAGACCGCAGACAGCCTCAAGCGCTGCCCCCTGCCTGGCAGGGTCACAGATCCGGGTCCCGGACTGCAGACAGCCTCCCGTGCTGCCTCCTGCCCGCCAGGTCACAGATCCGGGTCCCAGACCACGGACAGCCTCAAGCACTGCCCCCCGCCCACCAGGTCACAGATCCGGTCCCAGACCGTGGACAGCCTTGCTCGCTGCCACCCGCCTTCAGTATGCAAATTAGCCGCCATCTTGTTGCTTTAGGGTGGGGGTCCCGCTTGGGTGCCTGGCCAGCCTGGATGAGGGGATGATGGCTGTTTGCAGCTGGTCACACCCCCTTCAGGGTGGGGGTCCCCACTGGGGTGCCTGACCAGTCTGGGTGAGGGGCTGAGGGCCGTTTTCAGGCTGGCGGGCGACTGAAGCTCCCAACCTCTCCTTTTTTCCTTTTTTTCTTTTTCTTATTCTGGGATTTATTTACTTTCTATGGCTGTCACTGGAGCTGAGAGCCGGCTTTAGCTCTGAGGCGCAGCTCCAGCTTGAGGCCTCAGCTGCTGAAAGCAGGAATCTAGGGTTTGTTTGGGTTCTATAATTGCAACATTGTTTCGGTCCTGCTCGCTCCAGCTCTGACGGCTGAAAGCAGGTTTCTGGGTTTTGTTTAGCTTCTATAATTGCAACATAGTTGCTTAGAGTGCAAGCTCAGAGCCCAGCAGCGGCAGGCGGGGAACCTTGGCTTCCTCCATCACTGGAGCAAGCAAGCCTCCTATTCGCTTCAGCTGCCTGGCTGCTGGCAGCCATCTTGGTTGGCAGTTAATTTGCATATCCTGCTGATTAGCCGATGGGAAGCGTTCGGGGGTATGGTCAATTTGCATGTTTCTCTTTTATTAGATAGGATTGTTTGTTTGCTTAGTGTTGACTTGTATGAGTTCTTCATATTTTTTTTGGATATTAACCTTTTGTCAGAGCTGTTGTTTGCAAATATCATCTCCCATCTGGTTGGTTACATTTTTGTTTTGTTGTCCATTTCTTTTGCTGTGCAGAAGCTTTTCAGTTTGCTGTAGTCCCATTCATTTTTATTTTCCTTTATTTCTCTTGCCTTTGGGGTCAAGTTCATAAAATATTATCTACTTCCAAAGTCCATAAATTTAGTACCTGTTTTATTGTATGTAATTAATTGTTTCAGATCTTGTATTTAGGTTTTTGATCCATTTTGAATTAATGTGTATATATGGGGACAGACTGTAATCTACTTTCATTCTATTCCATGTGGCTTTCCCATTTCTCAGCACCATTCACTGAAGAGGCTTTCTTTTCTCCATTGTATGTTTCTGTTGAAAATTATCCATCCATATATATGTGGTTTTATTTCTGGGCTCTCAGTTCTGTTCCATTGATCTGTGTGTCTGTTTTTCTGCCAATACCATGCTGTTTTGATTATGTAGCTCTGTAGTATAATTTGAAGTCAGGTAGCGTGATGCCTCCGGCTTTGTTCCTTTTTCTCAGGATCACTTTGGCTATTCGAAGTCTTTTGTGGTTCCACGCAAATCTGGTAACTTTTTCAAAATCATTGAGATTTTGATGAGGATTTCATTGAATCTGTATATTGCTCTGGGTAATATAGCTATTTTAATTATGTTGACTCTTCCAATCCATGAATACAGAACATCTTTATATTTTATTCTGTCCTTTTCAATCTCTTTTAATAACTACACTTAGTAGTTTACAGTATGTAGGTCCTTCACATCCTTCATTAAGTATATTCCTAGGTATTGTATTCTTTTGGCTGCAATGGCAAAAGGAATTGTTGTTTTTATTTCTGAAGTTTCATTGTTAGTATATAGTAAAGAAGTGGACTTTGCACATTAATTTTTGTATCTTGCAAGTTTTTTGGTGGAGTCTTTAGGGTTTTCTATATACAGAATCATGTCATTTGCAAAAAGTGACAGTTTGACTTCTTCCTTCCCTATTTTGATGCCTTTTATTTCTTTCTCTTGCCTCATGGCTCTCGCTAAGCCTTCCAGCACTATGCTGAATAAGAGAGGTGAGAGTGGGCATCCTTGTCTTGTTCCTGATCTTAGAGGAAAAGTTTTCAGTTTTTCACCATTGAATATATTGGCTGAGGGTTGTCATATATGGCCTTTATTATATTGAGGTACTTTCCTTCTATTCCTATTTTCTTGAGTGTTTTAATCATAAATGGATGTTGTATCTTATCAAATGCTTTTTCTGCATCTATTGATAAGATTATATAATATTTATCCTTGGTTTTGTTAATGCAGTGCATTACATTGATCAATTTGTGTATGTTGAACCACCATTGTGCCCCTGGTATAAACCCCACTTGGTAGTGATGTATTATTTTTTGATGTGTGATTGTATTTGATTTACTGCTATGATATTTAGGAATTTTGCATCTGTATTCATGAGAGATATTGGTCTCCAGTTTTCTTTTTTGTTGTTATCTTTGCCAGGTTTTGGTATCAGGATTTTATTGGCCTCGTAGAATGTGTTAGGAAGTATTGTCTCTTCTTCAATTTTTGGAAGAGTTTGAGAAGGATAGGTTTTAAATCTTCTTTGAACGTTTGGTAGAATTCACTGGTGAAGCCATCCGGTCCTGGACTTTTAATTTTTGGGGAGGTTTTTATGGTTGTTTCAATTCCTCACTGCTGATCAGTCTATTTTAGATTTTCTAATTCTTCATGATTTAGCCTAGGCAGGTTATATAATTCTAGGAACTTACCATTTCTTCTAGGTTATTGAATTTGGTGGCATATAGTCTTTCATAATATTCCAGTATGATTCTTCGTATATCTGTGATGTCTATGGTGACTTATCCTCTCTTATTTCTGATTTTGTATATATGAGTTGTTTCTCTTTTTTCCTTAACGAGTCTAGCCTGGGCTTTGCCAATTTTATTAATCTTTTCAAAGAACCAGTTCTTTGTTTTATTGATTTTTTTTGTATAGTCTTTTTGTTCTCTATTTCATTTAAGTCTGCTCTAATTTTTATTATTTCCTTTCTTCTATGAACTTTGGGTTGCCTTTGTTCTTCTTTTTCTAGTTCTTTGAGATGTAATGTTAGGTTGTTTACTTGGGATTTCTCTTGTTTCTTGAGATAGGCCTATAATGACATAAACTTCCTTCTTATTACTGCTTTCGCTGCATCCCAGAGGTTTTGATATGCTGTATTGTCATTCTCATTTGTCTCTATATATCTTTTGATCTCACATTTTATTTCTTCTTTGACCCAGTCATTTTTTATGAGTATGTTGTTTAGTCTCCAGGTATTTGTTGGTCTATTTACTTACTTTTTTGTGATTGATTTATAATTTCAAGGCATCCTGGTCAGAGAATATGCTTGGTATAATTTCAATCTTCTGGAATTTGATGGTGTTAGTTTTGTGGCCCAATATATGGTCTATCCTTGAGGATGTTCCATGTGCACTGGAGAAGAATGTATAATCTGATGTTCTGGAATGAAAGGTTCTGTAAATCTCAATTATGTCCAAATGGTCCAGTCATTTAAGGCCAATATTTCTTTATTGATTTTCTATTTGGTTGATCTGTCTAGAGCTGTCAATAAGTATTAAGGTCTCTAACTATGATTGTGTTTTGATCTGTTTCTCCCTTTATTTCTGTGAGTAGTTTCATATCTTTTGGTGCTCCCTGGTTGAGTGCATATAAAGAAGTGTTATATGTTCTTGATGTAGTTCCCTTTATCCTTATAAAGTCTACATCTTTGTCTCTTGTTACCTTTGTTCTCTTGAAATCTACTTTGTCAGATGTAAGTGTGGCCACACCTGCTTTTCTGTGGGTGCTATTTGCTTGGAGAACCATTCTCCACCCGTCCACCGTGAGCCTAACTTTGTCTTTGCAGCTGAGCTATGTCTCTTGAAGGCTGGGTTTTGGTTTTTTTATCCAATCCTCTACTCTGTGCCTCTTTATTAGTGAATTCAGTCCGTTTACATTTAGGGTAATTATTGATGTAGGAGGATTTTTTACAGCCATTTTATCTTTTGTTTTCTGGTAGCTCTGTGCCTCCATTGGTTCCTTTCTTTTGTGTTTCTGCCTGTTGTTTTTGTTTGGTGGTGTTCCATACTTCTTTCTTACTTTTTTAAGCAATGTGTCCCAGTTGTGTGTGTGTGTGTATGTGTGGTGTATGTGTGTGTGTGTGTGTGTTTACCATTAGGTTTATGACAAAGAAAGTTTCATATATACAGTAGTCCTTTTTCTTTTTAATGAATCTGATCCGCCTTTGCAAATTCAGACCTTTCCCCCATCTCCTTGTACGTTTTGGTTGTCACAAATTGTTCCTGTTTATGCTGTTAGTTTGTTGGTGATCTTACTCATAGTGTTGTGACACTATGTTCTTTGTTTCAGGTAGAATAACCCCCTGGAGTATTTTCTGCAATGGAGATCTTCTGGTGATGAATTCCCTCAGCTTCTGTATGTCTGGAAAATTCTTTATTTTGTCTTCATATTTAAAGAATAACTTTGTTAGATATATTATGTTTGGCTGATAATTACTCTCTTTCAGTCATTTGAATATTTGGTTCCATTCTTTTCTGGCTCGTAGAGTTTCTGAAGCCCCAGGATAAACTAATGGCCTTTCCTTTGTAGGTCACTTTCTTCTTTTCTTTGGATGCCTGAGAATTCTTTCTTTGTCATTAATTTTTTACTCTTTTAATATACTGTGCCTTGGAGAGGGCCTATTTGGATAGAAGTATCTAGGTGTTCGGTTTGCTCCTTGAATTTGAGGATCTAATTCCTTCCGTAGGTTTGGGAAGTTCTCATCCACTATGTTTGAATAGGCTGCCCATTTTCTTCTCCCTCTTTTTTTCTGGGCTGTCTATTATTCTAATACTAGGGGTCCAGTGCACAAATTCGTGCACTTTGAAAGGAACTGTGGGCCATGAGGCTGTGGTAGGCACAGGGGTTGGTCTCGGCCCATCCTCCACACCCCCGCCCAGCCTCTCCTATTGTAGTTCCTGGTCCTCTGTCTGCCAGCAGTCCTGCTCCTGCAGCCACTGCTCCAACGTGCTGATGGCACCTGCCACGCTGGCACCCGCAGAAGGTGCAGAGCAATTGGGGCCAGCACCAGCAAGCGGGGCCAGCACTGTCAGTGAGTGCAAGCTGCAGCTGCTGCCCTGATTGCCCCTCAGAAGCAGGGGGAGTTGGAAAAGCCCTGAGGGGCAATTGGGGCCAGCAGCCACCGCTCACACCCGCTGACAGCACCGAGCAATTGGGGCTGGCGCTCAGCACCGGCAGTAGGTGCGAGCAGCAGCTCTGGCACCAGCAGCAGGTGCAAGTGGGGCCAGCGCTGGCAGCAGGTGCAAGCACCAAGTGGAACTGCGGCCCATGGGAACAAAGAATTTTCAGTAACCACCAGAGGTTCGCCCCGATAACAGCCACTGGTGCCCCTCCTTGGTCTGGCGCCCCTGCTCACCTGCTCCACCATCCCACCACTGCCAACGCTCACCATGTTCTACACATGCCCCCTCGTGGTCAGTGAACATCATAGTGACCAGTTGTTCGGTTGTTTGGTTGTTCTGGTTGTTCCACCATTTGGTCTATTTGCATATTAACCTTTTATTATATAGGGTTGTTCTTTCTAATGGACTCAAATAGTTCTTGTAGAGGTTTTGTGTGTGTGTGTGTTATGCTCAAGTCTCTCTCTTCTTTCTTATGCTTTTTTTCCCTATATTTTTGTCTCGAATATCACTAATTCTTTCCTCCATCTGCTCCATTCTATTTCACTGGTTCATCATTGATCTCTTTTACTGAGTTCTTCATCTCCAGAATTTGTTTGTTTGTTTTTTAAAGTTTCAGTTTCCTTGGTAAAGAACTCATTTTGTTCATTGATTTGTTTTCTAAGAGCAATAAATTGACTGTATTTTTTTTCATCTCATTCAATATTTTCAGAACTGCAATTTTGAATTCTCTTTCATTTGTGTCACATATTTTTATGTCTTTAAGTTTGTTTTCTGAAGATTTTTTATTTTATCTCCAATCTGCCTCACTACCTTGGTTATTCATGGTATTTGATGGATCCCTTCTCTGTCTAGGCATCAATACGTGAGTGGAAGTTCTCTAGCAGATTAACAAAATGAGGTCTTCTCTTGTTTCCCAGTAGATGGCACTGAATCACAAGGTTTTAGCTCTGTGAAACCCTAGTGCTGTCCTCCACAGCCAGGCCCTGCCAGCAGTGCAGCTGTGGTGCATGGGGGTGGGCTGGGCTGGGGAAACCTGCCAGCTCCTTTGTTGTTTTGCCATCCCAGTAATGGTGACCTAGACTTCTGTGGGGTCCCCCTATGCCATGCCCAAACCCACAACCAGTCACAGAGCGCACCCTTTGCTCAGGGAAGAAAGTGATTCTGTAACACCAGTTCTTGGGTTTGCAGATAATGTGCTCTCCAACCCGACACCATGGCAAAGGGAGGCGAGCTTTGGGAGGGTGCAGGGTGGCAGGGCCCCACGCCTTTGTTTCTCTGCCTGAAAGGTGGACCACCTGACAACCAAGGCAACACCCCCATGCTGTGTCCTTCCCAGGTCCCTGGGTTCGGCTGCAGCTCATGCTACTGACTCCTACAGGAATGCCTGCAGAATCCTCTGCTCTTCCAGCCTGAAGGAAGCACCAGCCACAATCGGGTTCTTCCTTGCTCTGCGCTGAACCTGCTGTGAGCTCCTGGCTGCAGGGCTGGGTCCGTGGCTTCTCTCAGCCCTTCTCCCTTCTCATCTCCCCCTTTTGCTCTCATTTGCTCACCTTAAATATGTCAGTGTGTGGATACTCAGGCTTGCTTGTGTGTTGAGCAGGGAATCCTTTGTTGAGGCTGTTCAAATTGTTGAAACTTCCAAGGGGAGAGACCAAGGGGAGCTCCCATGCTGCCGTTCCTCCGATGTCCACATCACCTAACTTAATCAATGGCACCACTGCTTTTATAGGTCACCTGGTTACCCAAACTGGAAACCTGTCTTCTTCCCTGCAGCCAGATGCCACAGTATCACCCCTTAGCATTCTCCCCACTCCCGGCACCCTGTGCTTCCTGGAACCTGGCCTGCCCACAGCCCCTGCCTGGTCCACAGCTTCTCCCCCACATGTCCTATGCTCTAGTCAATCTGTGGTTCTCTAGACTCCTCCCACAACTAGACCTTTGCATGTTCCTTCTGCCCGAGTCCCTCTACTCCCAGCCTCCTACTACTTATCACTTAGGTCTGCCTCTTCCAGGAAGCCTTCCCTAAGACCCGCAGGCTTGCTAGGCTTTTCTTCTCTGCTCCTGCCTGTCTGAGCTGATTTCAATCACACCCTCTTGCCTGCTAATTTATCTGTCGCTCTCTGAAAGCTATAAGATCTTTGTGGACAGGGATCCTGCCTTTGCAGTTTTAACCAGTATCTAGTACTTGTTGAACAAACGAGTTGACAAAATCACAATATGCATGCTTCAGACCCTCTCCTGTGAGTAATGCCCCATTTATGGCTTAGTCCAAGTCTCTGTCAAGCCTTGGTGGAGCAAGACAAGACCCTGCCTCAGGGACTTGCATCTGCTCTTCCCCCCGCCTGTAGTGTTCTTCCTTGGATATTCCCACTTCATCCTCTTACTTCTCTCAGCCTCTGTTTATCAGAGAGACTTTCCCAACACCCAATGTGGGGTAACGCCCTATATTTCCATCACCCTTAGTTTTTAACCCCAAAAGTGTTTATCACCAGCTGACATTTTAATAGTTGTTGTTTCATTGTGTCCCCCTTTCAACAATAAGCTCCTCGCCAGCCAGGGCTGTGTTTTGATTACTTGCTATTTCCCTGCTGCCTGGAAAAGTGTAGCCTTGAATTTATGCTCAAAATATCTATTAAATATTGAGCAAAATAACTGAAAGAAAACAGGAAAGATAAAGGAAAGAAAAGAAACCGAGGGACAAGAGAATAAATTCGGACCTCCTTCCTTTGCACGTGTTTTACTTTTCTTTGTCCTCTTGTACCTGAGTTGGAGTATAATGAGTCTGCACCTGGTCTAGTCAGGCACAACTAACTGTACACTGAGCCCAGATGGGCTGGGCTGCACACGTGGTCCCACGCAGAGCTTCACGTGAAAGCCGCAGGCATGGGGTTTGGAGTGTGTTTACGTGTGATAAGAGGTCCCTACTCAAGACATGCTGTCCCTGCAGGCCCTTTGTCGATAAGCCACGTGTGGCTTTCCCTGGGGTCAGAAGCTCTATGCTGCGCTAGGACCTTGGTCTCCTGGAAAGCCGCAGCTGGAGTCCGGGAGGCAGCTGGCATCAGGGCCCACATTTCCCACCAGCATCGGCTTCCTCCGCCCACTTGGCAAAGAAGTGGAGACCTTGGGGATGTCTGGGTCCCTCGGCCCAGCGCCTCTTGGTTTCTGGTTGTGCCTCCAAGGAGCTTCCAGGAGGTCCCCTTGCAAAGCTCCTGAGGGGGGCAAATGGCCTGCTCTCTGCTGCATGGCTCTGTGAGCAGGTCTGCACCCTCGGGAACTGGGTGCAGCACAGGGGAGGGACCCTAGGACGTGCCAGGTACATCGTCCCTAAGGATTGTGAGACAACTGAAGGCAGGGACTGTGTCTATCTGGTTCACTGGTGTTTCGCCAGCACTAAGTCTAGTGCCTCGCACATCCTGGTGATAGAAAACTGAATGAGCCCTATGGGGGCGTCACTGTTATCCATCCCCGTTACAGAAACCGCAGCCCCCATTTTCCCTCCATTCAGGCTGTGCCTGACGTGCTTGTGACCTTCTCCTTCCCCTGCAGACCTTAAGATCCAAAAGGGCAAGGAGTGTGTCACCTTCATTCATGCTGTAACCCCAGCAGCTAGCACATAGTAGGTGCTCAGCAAATATTTCTTGACTAAGTAATAAACAGATGGAGGAATGATTGGATGGATGAAGCTCAGAGACACTGTGTATTTTGTCTAAGGTCACACAGCAGCACCAGCGTTGACCACACTGGAGGCTCCATGCAGGCAGGGCAGGAGTCTGGCTTTCCTCACACAGGGTCCCGGGCACATGAACAACACCAACAAAGAGCAGGTGCTCAGAACATGCCACGGAGCGCACAAATGGCCTCACAGGCTGGGCGCTCTTCACACTGTGGTTCTGCCACACTCTTTAAGGAGACCGGCTCTGAGGGCAGGCACAAGTCACATTTTGAGAGAAGGCAGCATTTAAAGACACGGGCTGTTTTTCAGTAGCAAGGATCAAAGGGGAGAGAAGAGGAGCAGGCTGAATAAAGTGTGAGCCCCCTTTCTGCACCACCTCCCCAGCCACAGGAAGTGGCCTGGGAGCCAGAGCTCGGGCTCTCCAGCTGCCAATCACTGCAACATCAGGGTCAAGGAGGACGCCAGGAGCAGAGGCAGCCAGCCCTTTGCGACCTGGAAGGGCAGTGGTTACGGGGCAGTGGCAGCACTGCGGTACCTTGGCGAAAACCAAGTGTGGACGCCTCTCCTAGACGGGCCATTAGGAAAGAACACCTTCTCTGGGTGGGTCACGTAGAAAAGGGAAACTTCTCTTTATCTGTCCTAAGAGCCAATTAGGAAAAGGTGCCACTCTGGGTTGAAAAACAGGAAAAAGAGCAGCCCAGGTGGATCGGTTGGAAGAAGATGGCCTTCCCTCTGGCACTGGGCATGTCTATTGTGAACAGGACTGCAGCGTGTGTGTGTGTGTGTGTGTGTGCATGCAACTCCAGCTGTCTGTGCATCTGAGTGTGCAAATAGGAAGGCATGCATGTGTGCAAACATGTCTGGACAATGCATGTTCTTATGTTCCTCTCTGTGCGTGCCTGTGCTGTGTGCAGGTTATGCACCATTGAGGGACAGCGGGTCTAAGTGCATAGGCACAGCCCCAGGCCCAGGCATTCCATAGAGGCAGAGCTGAGGCCCAGAGGCTGGCTCTCCCGCGCACCCAGGGCCCAGAACAAAACCCCAAGGAAGGTTCTGGTGACCTGAATGTACTCCCTGTGGCCTGGACGCCTGTCAGGGAGAGGATCAGTGGGAGGAGACGGCAGGTGCTGGGCCAGAAGTCGGGAGACGCCCCTTCAACCTGCCTTTCTCCTTGCGGCCAGAGTGGTCTTTCTGAAACCCCAATGGGATTGTGCTGGGACCTTTCAGGAACTCCTGGCTACTTTCAGAAGAAAGGCCCCAACTCTTAGCGAGAACTACAGGCCCCACAGGATCTGCTCTCACCTGCCTCAGCTCACCCCCTCCCACTCCTACTGGCCTGCAGGACCTGCTCTCCAGTCCTCTAGCAGGCAGCCCGGCCCACAGGCCCTTTGCCCATGCTGTACCCTCTGCCAGAGATCCCCTCCACTCTCATTAATCCTGCCTCAGTTTCCAACGCTCAGCTCCAATCTTCCCCAATCCTCCAGATTGGGTCTGGTTCTCTTATTGTAAGAGCTCAGAGTCCCCCATGTATTTTTTATCTGTATCTATAGCCACTGTCTATCTATCTATCTATCTATCTATCCATCTATCTATCTATCATCTATCTATCTATCTATCTATCCATCTATCTATCTATCATCTATCTATCAATTATCTATCAATTATCTATCATCTACCATCTATCTATCATCTATCTATCATCTATCATCTATCATCTATCTATCATCTATCTATCTTTCTATCATCTATCTTTCTATCAATCATCTATCTATCATCTATCTATCTTTCTATCATCTATCTTTCTATCAATCATCTATCTATCAATCATCTATCAATCATCTATCATCTACCTATCTATCTATCATCTATCTATCTATCATCTATCTATTTATCACCTACCTATCTGTCATCATCTATCTATCTCTATTGTTCTATCTATCATCATCTATCTATCTATCATCTTTCTATCATTTATCTATCTCTCATCTATCTATTAAGCATCTATCAATCATCTATCTGTCATCTATCTATCTATTTATCATCTATCTATCTCTCTATCATCTATCATCTACCTCTATCTATCTATCATAATCTATCTATCATCTTTCTATCTATCATCTATCAGCCATCTATCTATCATCTATCATCATCTATCAGCCATCTATCTATCATCTATCATCTATATATCTATTTATCATCTATCTGTCTATTATCTATCATCTATCTATATCTATCATCTATCTATTATCTATCTATCATCTTTCTATCTATCTATCTATCTCTATCTATCTACTATCTATCTATCTATCTATCTATCTATCTATCTATCTATCTCTATCTACTATCTATCTATCTATCTATCTATCTATCTATCTATCTATCTATCTATATGTCTGTTTTTGCTCCTTATGAGGTACCCAGCCTCCAGCCTGGGGTTTGGCACACAGTAGATATGGAATGAGGCCATGAATGAGTGTATGTATGAGAAGTGGCAAACTAAGGCAGCTGACAGTTCACCTTACCCCATAGAATCACCTGCTCCAGCCCCTGAGCGCAAGCACCAGGTCCTGTCCTCCCTCCTCATCTCCAAGAACATTCTCCGCCAAAAACACGGGCGGGAGTGGCCCCTCACCTTTCCGCAGGATGGGACCACGTTCGGGACATGGGTTTGGTCTGTGCCGCCCCCACTGCAGATTCTGGTCACAGAGCAGGCCTGCAGGGACAGGGCAACCCAGAGCCCTTCCATGAGGGAGACTGCCTGTGGCCCTGCCCTGGGGAGGGGCTGACCCTCAGAAAGACGCTTCCTGCCTCAGGCTGGGCTGGAGGACAGGCGAGGCATGAGTTGGGAGGACACCTGGGCTTACGCCCATCTCCACCATTTGTTACCTGTTGATTTTAGGGAAGTCATTTAAGTTCTCTGAGCCTCTCTCCCCACTAGAGAAAGTGGGCAGTAAGATGCGGACCTCACAGAGCTGCTGTGAAGAATTGAAAAGTTAACTCAGATAGGGAGCATGTGGTGCTTTAAAATGCCAACCTTGGAAAACCAAGATGGCGGCATAGGTAAACACCAGAGATTGCTGCCTCGCACAACCACTTCAAAAATACAACTAAAAGACATAACAGACATCATCCAGAACCACAGGAAGGCTGGCTGAGTGGAATTTCTACAAGTAGAAGGAAAGAGAAAAGCATACCGAGACTAAGAGTAGGTGCGGTGCTGAAGTAAATACAAAGGTGCAGAGGTGCATGCGGAGAGGGCTGGCGGCTGAGGACACGGTTGTCTTTTTCAATCAGTAGGGAGTCTCAGGCCCTGAGCACCAGTTCCGGGCGAGCCTCTGGGGACCCAGACTCACACGGGAGAAATGGGACTGTCTGGCATCAGTCGGAACTCGAGGGCAGCTTTCTCTCGGAGGCACTCGCGGCGATTGCCAGGACCTCTGAAGGCAGAACTGAGAGCAGCCAGACTGCTCACTCGCTCACTCGGCCCGCCCTGTTGATCCCCTGGGACCCCACCCCACCCAAGCCGTGCACAGAGGCTTTTGCATATGAAAGGCCCAGCCCTTTGTAAGCTGAAAATAACTTAAACAAACTGTAGCTGCCCCAAGGCCCCAGGGCAACTTGCATTGCTTTACAGCTGGCTTCTGCTGGGTAGCCTCAGGCAGAGGCTAAATTAGTACCTCCTTAGATCCAAGAGCCAGTGTACCCACTGGTCAGAGTGGGACCATCCAGATTACAACTCCTCAGATCCATAAGGGACACATTCAGGGGGAAGACTCAGTGAGCACCAAAGCCCCACTGAAGCAAGTCTTGCCCCATAAGGGTGTCTTCAGCACAGAAGTTCTCCCACTGTAGACACAGCTGATTCTCACAGCCAATTGGCCTGGAGGTCAAATCCTCCCAGTTTTACCTACAACAATCATGGCTTAACTACAACAAGACTGTGCACAAAGCCCACAAGGGGGTGCACCAAGAGTGTCTACCTCAGGTAATTGGGACACTTAGCACAGAAAGCCACTCTATCGACACAGCGAAGCATAAAAAATGCTGAGACAAAGAAACAGGACACAAATGACAGAAATGGAGGAAAGCAAACTACTGGATATAGAGTTCAAAACCACACTTTTTAGGTTTTTCAAGAATTTTCTAGAAACCGCTGATAAATGTAGTGAGATCCTCAAGAAATCTAGTGATACCCTCGATGTTGTGATAAAGGACCAACTAGAAATTAAGCATACACTGACTGAAATAAAGAATATTATACAGACTCCCAACAGCAGACCAGAGGCTCACAAGAATCAAGTCAAAGATCTGAAATACAAAGAAGCAAAAAACACCCAACCGGAAAAGCAAAATGAAAAAAATATCCAAAAATACGAAGATAGTGTAAGGAGCCTCTGGGACAGCTTCAAGCGTACCAACATCCGAATTATAGGGGTGCCAGAAGAAGAGAGAGAGCAAGATATTGAAAACCTATTTGAAGAAATAATGACAGAAAACTTCCCCTACCTGGTGAAAGAAATAGACTTACAAGTCCAGAAAGCTCATAGAACCCCAAACAAAAGGAATCCAAAGAGGACCACACCAAGACACATCATAATTAAAATGCCAAGAGCAAAAAACAAAGAGAGAATCCTAAAAGCAGCAAGAGAAAGAAAGTCAGTTACCTACAAGGGAGTACCCATACGACTGTCAGCTGATTTCCCAACAGAAACTTTGCAGGCCAGAAGGGAGTGGCAAGAAATATTCAAAGTGATGAATACCAAGAACCTACAACCAAGATTACTTTATCCAGCAAAGCTATCATTCAGAACTGAAGGTCAGATAAAGAACTTCACAGATAAAAAAAAGAAAAGCTAAAGGAGTTCATCACCACCAAACCAGTAAAAAGGAGGAACCAATGTAATAATCTGAACAATAAAGATTTAATTTAAAAAAATAAAAAATAAAATTAAAAAAAATAAAATGCCAACCTTGGCCCTGGCCAGTTGCTCAGTAGTTAGAGCATCCGCCCTCTGAATGAAGGGTCATGGGTTCAATTCCTGGTCAAGGGCACATACCTGGGTTATGGGTTTGCTCCCCACCCCCGGTCAGGGCCCCTATCAGGACGCATGTGGGGTGCATGTAGGAGGCAACCAGTGAATGTGTCTCTCTCACATCCATGTTTCTCTCTCTCTCTCTCTCTCTCTCTATCTATCTATCTATCTCTCTGAAAAGCAATGGGGAAAAGTATCCTCAGGTGAAGATTAACAACAATGAAATGTCAGCTCTGGTATGAGAAGCTGAGCTTGCAGACATTGGGAGTGTGGTCCCCTGCTAGCCCCCTGCCCATCTCTCACAGGGGAGCACAGCTTTTAGGCCCTGTGGCCCCACGTCTTTGGTTTGGGAAGATGGACAAGGGCTAGGGCGTGGCATACAAGTGCAGGGAGGGGTGGCTCACAGGTTGCACTTTTCCTTCATGATGTCACAGATACACTTCACGGTGCAAGTGGACCAGGCTGTGGTTCCCACAAAACAGATCATCTGGATGGAGAACCAGCCCTGAGGGGCTCCCCGTACTCCACCTTGTAGGTGGTGAGTCTCAGCACGTGGCCACCTGAGGGGGCTGTGGCAGAGAGCATGGTTGGGTAAGCAAATGCTCTGGGGCTGGCTTCCTTCATCCAGACCTCACTCGACCAGCTTTGTGACCTTGGACACCTTGCTCAGTCTTTCCATGCCCCAGTTTCTCTGGTGTAAATAGGAAGCAGTAACTGTAACCTGTGCCACAGATAGCTGCAATGATTAAGCCCACTTTTCAAAGTGCTGCCCAGGAGATTAAAAATGGCGGCAAAGTAAGTGGATGCTGCACGGACATGCTCCCTGGAACAAACCAGAATTACAACTAAAATACAGAAAAACATCCTGAATAATCAACGAAAAACTCACCAGAGAGAACCCTGATACCCAAGCACGTAAAGTGGAGACTGCACAGAGACTGGTAGGAGGGCTGGAGGCACGAAAGGGCTGGACGGGCACCCACAGACAGCAACTGAAGTCCCAGAGAGATATCTCAGCTGTGGGGGTGAGGGCTGCCACTCAGAACTCTGGGATCTAATCCCTAAGCTGGGCCCCCCAGCAGAGAGCACCAGAACTGAGGAGGTTACCCACCTAACATCTGGCTATGAAAAGCAGTGGGGTGCTGTCTGCCTGGGAGTGGCAACTGAAAATTCAGGCACGTTCTTAAAGGGCCAAAACAATAAATTCCCTCTGGAGCCACCCACCTTATGCTCTGGCAGAGGGAGGGTGAAGTAGACTGGAACTGTGATAGCAGAAGCCAGGACTGGGGACTTGGGGGATAGAGCTCAGAAGGCAGACACCCCAAGTTTCCTGGGCTGAGTTATTCCCTCACACAGTGGAGGACATCTTTCCCACATAGACATCTGCCTTGCCTGGGGGGAAGGGAGTTGACACAGCCTATTGGAAAACACCTTGCCCTGAGGCCACTTAAGAGATTAAAAATAACAATTAGCATCCAGGCAGAAACAACTGCCCCACCCTGTCAAAAAAAAAACTCTCACCATACCTGAGGAATATTGCCTGGGGGGCAATTCAAGTCGGAATCCTATTAGTCTATAGACAGAGGCAGTCTCTGTAGGCTTTGAGTCTTTGCCTGATCCAATTAGTCAGAAACAGCCTTTAACACTGTTCTGCACTAGATATTGAGAGGTGTAGAGGATCTACCTAAAACATAGTCACAAACCCAAATAAACAACCAAAATGAGGAAACAAAGAAACAACCCCCAAATGAAAGAACTAGCAAATTCTCCAGAAGAGATAAATGAAGCAGAGATAAGAAATGTATCTAAAACAGAGTTCAGACTAATTATGTTAAAAATGCTCAACAGTGTGAAAAAAAAGATATCCTATATAATAAAAGCCAATATGCTAAATGTCCAGTCGTCTGGTCACCCATTCAACCAATCAAAGCATAATATGCTAAGGATATGCTAAGGATGCTCAAATGCTTGTTATGATGTGCACTGACCACCAGGGGGCAGATGCTCCAACCGATAGGTTAGCTTATTGCTGGGGTCTGGCCAATTGGGACTGAGTGAGATGGGCTGGACATGCCCTGGTGCCCTCCCACAGTCCCTCTCCTACTGACCAACCTCCTGCATCCCTCCCTGGCCCCAGTCGTGCACTGGTGGGGTCCCTCAACCAGGCCTGCACCCTCTCACAATCCAGGATCCCTCAGAGGATGTCAGAGAGCCAGTTTTGGCCCAATACTGCAGGCCAGGCTGAGGGACCCCACTGGTGCATGAATTCATGCACCAGGCCTCTAGCAGTAACTATTAAAAAAAAGAACAGTGTGAGATAAAGAATGACATAACACAAATAAAGAATACAGAGCAGATTAGGGAAAGCTGAGGATCGAATCAGTGAATTAGAAGACCGAGTTGAAAATATTACTTAATCAGAGAACCAAAAAGGAAAAAAAAAAAATTAAAAAACAGGAAGACAGCTTAAGGAAGCTGTGGGACAATGTGAAATGTAACAATATTAGAATAGTAGATGTGCCAGAAGAGGCAGAAAGGAAGAATGTGTTTGAAGAAATAATGGCAGAAAACTTCCCTATCCTGGTAAAGGAAAAAGTCACACAAGTTCAGGTGACACAGAGAACCCCAAACAAGAAGAACCCAAACAGGCCTATACCCAGACACATCATAATTAAAATGCCAAAAATTAAAGACAAAGAGAGAATCTTAAAGGCAGCAAGAGAAAAGCAAACTGTTACCTACAAAGGAGCTCCCATAAGGCTGACACCTGACTTCTCATCAGGAACTCTACAGGCCAGAAGGGAATGGCATGAAGTACTCAAGATAATGAAAAGAAATTATCTGAGATGAAGATTACTATATCCAGCAAGGCTATCATTCAAAATAGTTGGTCAAATAAAGAGCTTCCAAGACAAAAAAAAAAAAAGGCTACAGAAGTTCATCACCACCAAGCCAGCATTACAAGAAATGCTAAAGGGATTGATGTAAGAGACTGCTGAGGAGAAGAAACAGAAAGAGAAACCTAGCTATACAGAATTAAAATGGCAATACATAAGTACCTATCAATAATAACCCTAAATGTAAATGGATTAACTGCTTCAATAAAAAGGTATAGGGTAGCTGAAAGGATACAAAAACATGACCCAACTATATGTTGTCTACAAGAGACCCACCTCAAAACAAAAGACACACACAGGATGAGAGTGAAGGGATGGAAAAATTTTTCCATGCAAATGGAAAAGAAAAATAAAGCTGGAGTAGCGATACTCATATCTGACAAAATAGACTTTAAATGAAGGCTTTTATAAAAGACAACAAAGGTCACTACATAATACTAAAGGGATTGATTCAACAAGAGGATATATCCCTGGTAAACATATATGCACCCAATATAGGATCACCTAAATATATATTTTTAAAAACTTCCAGAGTACTTTAACAGAGAGATTGACAACAATATAGTCATAGTAGGGGACTTTAACCCCTCTCTGACTTCACTGGATAGATCTTCCAGACAAAAATATAACAAGGAAACAGAGACTCTAAAGGACACACTGGATCAGATGGATTTAATTGACATTTATAAACACTAGAGGCCCAGTGCACAAAAATTCATGCACTTGGGGGTGGCATCCCTCAGCCCACCCTGCACCCTCTCAAAGTCTGGGAGACCTCTGCATTAGGCAACCAGGCAGGTCAATCAGAGGACGGTGCAGCCCTCATCACCCTGCTGCTTCTGCCATTGCTGGCCTCTATCTGTGGGAGGCAACTGGACAGCAGATCAGGGGATGGCACCAAACTGACGGTGCGGCCCTGCCCCCCATCACCGTCCCCTCCCTCTGCCTGCTGGTACGTGCCTTGACTGGCCTGGCTCCACCTGCTCACTGGCCCCACCCCCTGCCAACTGGTCAATCTGCTGTTCGGTTGATTTGCATATTATGCTTTTATTATATAGGATTTCACCCAATGCAGCAGAATATACATTCCTCTTAAGTGCACATGGATAATTCACAAAGATAGACCACATGTTAGGACACAAAACAAGTCTCTGCAAGTTCAAGAAGATTGAAATCATATCAAACATCTCCTCAGACCACAGTGGAATGAAATTAGAAATCAACTACAGTAAAAATGCCCCCAAACATTCAAATGCATGGCGGCTAAGTAGCATGCTATTAAACAATGAATGAGTTACCAACAAGATCAAGAAAGAAGTCAAAAACTTCTTGGAGACAAATGAAAATGAACACACAACAACCCAAAATCTCTGGGACACAGCAAAAGCAGTCCTGAGAGGGAAGTTCATAGCACTACATGCATACCTCAAAAAACAAGAAAAATCAGCAATAAACGATTTAACCCTACAACTTAAAGAACTAGAAAAAGAACAACAAGAAAATCCCAGAGTAAGCAGAAGGAAGGAAATAATAAAGATTAGATCAGAAATAAATAACATAGAGAATATATATATAAATGAAACCAAGAGCTGGTTCTTTGAAAGGATAAGCAAAATTGATAAATTGTTAGCCAGACTCATCAAGAAACAAAGAGAGATAACCCAAATAAATAAAATCAGAAATGAAAGTAGAGAAGTAATCACTTACACCACAGAAATACAAAGGATTGTAAGAAAATACTATGAACAACTATATGCCAACAAGCTGGACAATGTGGATGAAATAGACAAATTTCTAGAAAAATACAATCTCCCAAAACTGAATCAGGAAGAATAAAAAAACCTGAATAGGCCAATAAGAACTGATGACATAGAAGCAGTAATCAAAAAAGTCCCACCAAACAAAAGCCCAGGTTCAGACAGCTTCACAGGGAAGTTTTTCCAAACATTCAACTATTCAAATATTCAAGAAGAACTAACACCTATATTCTTCAAACTATTTCAGAAAATACAAGAGGAAGGAACACTTCCAAACTCTTTTTATGAGGCCAGCATTATCCTAATTCCAAAACCAGATAACGACACTACAAAGAAAGAGAATTACAGGCCAATATCCCTGATGAACATAGATGCTAAAATCCTCAACAAAATATTAGCAAATTGGATCCAGCAATATATTAAAAAGATCATACACCATGATTAAGTGGGATTTATTTCAGGGATGCAAGGCTGGTAAAATATCTTCAAATCAATAAATGTGATGCATCACATAAACAAATTGAAAGATAAAAACCACATGATGATATCAATAGATGCAGAAAAAAAGCATTCAACAAAATCCAACACCCATTTTTGATAAAAATTCTCAGCAAAGTGGGAATAGAGGGAGCATATCTCAACATGATAAAGGCCATATATGACAAACCTACAGCAAACATCATACTCAAAGGGCAAAAACTAAAACCATTTCCCCTAAGAACAGGAATGCCCACTTTTACCACTCCCATTAGACATTGTATTGGAAGTGCTAGCCATAGCAATCAGACAGCAAGAAGAAATAAATGGCATCTAAATTGGAAAAGAAGAAATAAAACTGTCATTATTTGCAAATGACATGATATTGTACATAGAAAACCCCAAAGACTCCATCAAAAAAATTTAGATTTAATAAATGAATTCAGCAATGTAGCAGGATACAAAATTAACACCCAGAAATCCATGGCCTTTTTATACACCAACTAGAGGCCCAGCACACAAAATTCATGCACTCAGGGGGCCCCTCAGCCTGGCCTGTGCCCTCTCACAGTCCGGGAACCCTCGGGGGGATGTCCAACTGATGGCTTAGGCCCACTCCCCCTCAGACATCCTTAGCACTGCCACAGAGGCAGGAGAGGCTCCTGCTGTGCTCACCAGCCATGAGCCCGGCTTCTGGCTGAGTGGCACTCCCCCTGCGAGCACACTGACCACCAGGCCGTAGCTCCTGCATTGAGCATCTGCCCCCTGGTGGTCAGTGCTCATCATAGTGACCGGTCGTTCTGCCCTTTGATCGATTTGCATATTAGCCTTTTATTATATAGGATAATGAGCTCACAGAAAGAGAAACTAAAAAACAATCCCATTTATCACTGCAACAAACAAATTAAGATACCTAGAAATAAACTTAACTAAGGAGGTAAAAGACCTGCACTTGGAAAACTGCAGGATATTGAAAAAAGAGATAGAGGAAGACATAAACAGATGGAAGAACATACCGTGTTCATGGATTGGTAGAATCAACATCATTAAAATGTCCATACTACCCAAAGCAATCTATAGATTCAATGGAATCCCCATTAAGATACCAATGGAATATTTCACAGATCTAGAACAAACTCTCCAAAAATTCATCTGGAATAAAAAAAGACCCCGAATAGCCACAGCAATCCTGAGAAAGAAGAACAAAGTTGGAGGGATCACAATACCAGATATAAAACTATATTACAAAGCCACTGTTCTCCAAACTGCCTGGTACTGGCACAAGAACAGACATATAGACCAATGGAACAGAACAGAGAACCCAGAAATTGACCCAAGCCATTATGCTCAATTAATATATGACAAAGGAGGCAAGAGCATACAATGGAGTCAAGACAGTCTCTTCAATAAATGGTGTTGGGAAAATTGGTTGGATACATGCAAAAAAATGAAACTAGACCACCAACTTATACCATACACAAAAATAAATTCAAAATGGATAAAGGTCTTAAACATAAGACGGGAAACCATAAAAATCCTACAAGACTCCATAGGCAGCAAAATAGCAGACATGTGTCATAGCAATACTTTTACAGACACAGCTCCTCGGGCATTGGAAACTAAGGAGAAAATAAACAAATGGGACTGACTACATCAAAATAAAAAGCTTCTGCACAGCAATAGAAGCCATCAACAAAACAACAAGAAAGCCCACTGCATGGGAGAACATATTTTCCAATGTTATCTCAGATAAGGGTTTAATCATCAACATGTACAGAGAACTCATACAACTTAACAAAAGGAAGACAAAAAATCCAATCAAAAAATATGCAAAGGACCTAAATAGACACTTTTCGAAAGAGGACATACAGAAAGCCAAGAGACACGTGAAAACATGCTCAAAGTCACTAATCATCCAAGAGATGCAAATCAAAACGACAATGAGGTACCATCTCACACCTGTCAGAGTGGCTATCTTCAACAAATCAACAAACGACAGTTCTGGAGAGGATGTGGAGAAAAAGGAACCCTCATTCACTGCTGGTGGGAATGCAGACTGGTGCAGCCACTGTGGAGAACAGTATGGACTTTCCTCAAAAAACTAAAAATGGAACTCCCATTTGACCCAGTAATCCCACTTCTAGGAATATATTCCAAGAATTCAGAAACACCAATCAGAAAGGACCTATGCTCCCCTATGTTCATAGCAGCACAATTTACAATAGCTAAGATTTGGAAACAGCCTAAGTGCTCATCAGCAGAAGAGTAGATTAAAAAACTGTGGTACATCCACACAATGGAATACTATGCTGCTGTAAAAAGGAAAGAACTCTTACCATTTGCAAGAGCATGGAGGGACCTGGAGAGCATTATGCTAAGGCTAAGCGAAATAAGCCAGTCAGAGAAAGATAAGTATCACATGATCTCACTCATATGTGGGATATAATGAACAACATAAACTGATGAACAAACATAGAGCCAGAGAAAAAAATATTTTAGAATATAATAGAAGTAATCCTGTTATTTGCAGATTTTTAATATTTCCTACAACTTTCGTGATATTATACTCTTAGTACAGTTTTGTTAATATTATTATATTTAAAATATTTTTTCTTGAAATATTAATGTTTATTGCATGTAAATGGCTAATTATTTTGTATCTACAATCTGGTAATAGATTTATTTTGTATATTGTATGTAAAAATAAATAAATTAATTAAAACAACAACAGCAAAGTGCTGCCCCAGTACGTGGCGCACAGTATGTGCGACATACTTATAACGCTAGAGTAACAGGGTCATCAACACAGAGTTGAAACTGTCCTAAAGTTTCCTGATTTCCTAGGAAACAGCACCAGGAACCATGCGCTACAGCACTGGTTGTCTACTGGGTGCCTGGTACCAATTATGACGACAGGAACTTCTGAGTCCTGAGGTCCCTGACCAAACTGGAGTGTGTGCCCTCTGTCCACTCCCACAATTGCACCAAAACACACGTGCAGACCCTGAAACCACACACAGAGACCCGTGTGCTGGGCAGGCCAGGTGGGTGCCCAGCCCCTTCACACTATTTGCTCAGAATAGATTTGGAGGCGGACCGGATGCTGGCTGCATGGAAGTGGGGCTGGGAAGGAGACGCCTGCTCTGTGCCCCCGACCCCACAACTCAGACCTGATTCCAAAGGCACAAACTCCCCTTGGCAAACATGGCAGCCCTGAGGTTGAGAGCGCCGCCTCCTGGAAGCCAGAGGGTGGTGTCAGCCGGGCCCTGGCAGCCCCGCCCTCAGCCTGAGCTGGCTTCCCGGTGCCCCGAGAGCACCGCACTGTCCCCCTCCTGCCCTCCTTCCTCATCCTTCCGCGTCTGGCACCTCGCCTAGACCCCTGGTCCCCAACCCGCTTCCAACAGGGCCAGCACAAACACAGCAGCTGGCCTTTCTCTGCTTCCTTTTCTAAATTGTCCCACATGAGCATCTGGCCCCCTCCAGGCCGGCTGCCTCCAGGCCAGCCCCCTCCACCCCAACCCCAAGGAATGGCCCTGAGCTCATCCTTGGCCTCCCTGTCCTGGGTAATAAAGCGCTTCACGGGGTCTGCAGCCGACCTGGGTGTAGCTGCCGCTGTGTGCAATGTAGCCGCTGGTCATCACAGTGCCAAGCAGGACATGTCACCCCTCCAGTGCGGGGCCCACATGGAGAAAGGCAGTGGTGGACAGGGTCACGGAGGAGCCCTGGCAGGGCTGCGAGTAGGCAGGGCTCTGGAGGAGGGCCATCCACACGCTGAGCACGCCCATCCCACCCGGCTGAGGGTGACAACTGCAGGGGAGAGGGGCTGAGAGGACCAGGACTGAGAGCAGTGCAGCGGCACCCCCTGAGCTAGATCCCAGGCCCCTCTGAGCTGGATCGGGGGCCCACCCTGAGCTGGATTCCAGGCCCCCTCTGAGCTGGATCGGGGGTCCGGGCTGAGAGGACCAGGACTGAGAGCAGTGCAGCGGCACCCCCTGAGCTAGATCCCAGGCCCCTCTGAGCTGGATCGGGGGCCCACCCTGAGCTGGATTCCAGGCCCCCTCTGAGCTGGATCGGGGGTCCCCCCTGAGCTGGATCCCAGGCCCCTCTGAGCTGGATCGGGGGTCCCCCCTGAGCTGGATCCCAGGCCCCTCTGAGCTGGATCCCAGGCCCCCTATGAGCTGGATCCCAGGCCCCCTCTGAGCTGGATTCCAGGCCCCCAACTGAGCTGGATAGGGGGTCCCCCCTGAGCTGGATCCCAGGCCCCTCTGAGCTGGATTGGGGGGCCCTCTCAGCTGGATTGGGGGTCCCCTCTGAGCTGGATCCCAGGTCCCCTCTGAGCTGGATTCCAGGCCCCCATCTGAGCTGGATCGCAGGCCCCCTCTGAGCTGGATTGGGGTTCCCCTCTGAGCTGTATCGCAGGTCCCCTCTGAGCTGGATCAGGGTTCCCCTCTGAGCTGGATCGGGGGTCCCTTCTGAGCTGGCTCCCTGGCTGGTCGTCCGGGCAGTGCTCTGCATTGTTATCCAACAGTAGGGCGGGACCCCCAACCACTGCTTTGTAAGCCACAGTGCGTGCAAGTGGTCACCTTGGCTCTTGCTGAAACGCAGGTCTGGTTCAGTAGGTCTGGGAGGGGCTCCAGGTCCTGCATCCCTAACAAGCTCCCAGTGAGGTGGGTGCTACTGGTCCGCAGACCACATTTTTGGTGGCGTGTCCATCCCTTCACTTGGTAGCCTTGCCTTCAGGACGTGCAGCAAATTCTCAAGGGAATCACCCACCGAGGTTCCTTCTTGTCTCAACCTGGAACAGTTACAAGGCCCAGGTCAGGCCTCGCCTGTAGCAGAAGATTGGTGGGGCTCAATAGGTTATTTTTAACCCCATTGAAAACATGTGGATGGACGTCATGGGGGCAGTCGCACAGAGGACATCGTAGGCCTGACGCCCAGGAAGTGGGGAGCCTGAGAAATGTCCGGTGATGTGGGAGTCCATTACATGGCGATACTGGGTTATGGGTTTAGACAGTTGGACGGGGCAAGATTCCCAGCTCAAACCAGAGACAGGTCTGCACACAGACGTGCTGCTCCCGGAGCCCCCAGGTCTGGGACACGCCGCGTTGCTCGGGGCGCTGCCTGGCCATGCGATGCTGCAGCCAGAAGAAAATGCATTTCCTGCTCAGGTCAGCCAAGCCCCTCAGTGGGACCCAGCGCCCGCCCAGGTGGGGTCGGCCCGGAGAGCACATAGCCATGGCAGGCTTCAAAGCAACGGTTATAGCAGAGCAGGGGCTGGGCTGGAATCCCAGCTCTGCCTCTTACCAGACTCTGCAACTGGGCATGTTAGTCACCCTTCGCGAGGTTCACCCTGCACAGCGGGGACAATCACGCCCACACTGCTGGTGGTCTACCAGCCCCGGATGTGCCACGCAGGCCCTGGGCAGACCCTGGAGAGTCGGCTCTCGGTAAAGGCCTGATCATTACTTGTTTTCCAGCCTCGGAACCTCTGGCCTGTAATTCATCCTAGTCAGAGATTTTCAATTGTATTTGTCAACAGACCTTTAATATTTTTAAACAATAAAACCTCATGTGGCACCCTAAATGGGTGGAGCTTCTGTGGTTCACCCCAAGGCACCTCCCTAAAGACCCTCAAACTCCATGAAGCACAATTTGTAAATCCATCTTTAATCAAACTCCTATTTGCAGAGAAAAAAGGAAAACCAAGGTTCTGATATGGAATATGATTTTCCCAAAGCCCACAGCAGGTCCCATCTCCGTCTGGCCCACCACCGCCCCTCTATAGCCGCAGGGCAGTGCTGTGCTTGGAGGAAAGGCGGCGGAGGATTGCAAGCATTTCACAGGAAGGAAGACACCACACGGGGCCACCAACTTCCCAAACCATCTGAGTCTGAGCTCCAAGCTTTGTGGCTGGGCTCCTCCACCCGACAGCACTGCCTCCCGCGCCCCTGCCGGCTCCCCAGGGGAGGCAGTGCAGGGAAGCTGAGGCCTGTGGGTAAGGGGTGTGGCACGGAGCTGGCCGAGGGTACTGGGACCTGCTCTGGCCCCACCTGGCCATGGGCTGACCCTCGTGTCCAGGGGTAGGAACACCCACAGCTGCTGTTGATGTCGATGTGGACACCACGGACTGTGGCCCCGCCGTCAGGTAGAGGGCGCTGCTGGACGTAGCATGGGTTTCATGCTTCTGGGCTGGGGAGGTGGGCAGATGAGGAAAAGCGTGAGCATCTGAGTAGGACCTGAAACCAAGGGGTTTTCTCCAGCCACCGGTGGGCTGCTCTCCTCACGGCCTTAGACCTGCGGTGACCCTGCCATCTGCCTCCAGGTGCGGAGCAGAGGGTCACAGACCCGAGACCCTGAGCAAGGCCCTGAGCAAGGCCCACAGCACATGGGCTGTGTGAGCCGGCTCCTCACCGGCCGCCACGCTTCCTTCTCAAACACAAAGCCTGAGCCGTGTGCCGGGTCATCACCGTGGTCCTCAAGTTAGTTTCTTCCTCCGCCTTTTCCTTTTTCCCTTTTGAGGGGATGGGGAGGTGGGAGGAAACACTGCTCCCCTCCCGCCTGGAGCTCGGGGTCCCTGGGCGGAGGCTTCTGAGTGAGGTCCGGGTCCCCCCCCCTCCCCCTCCAGAGACACACAGCTCTGCTTTGGACCCGGCGGGTGCCAAGAGGCTGAGAACAGCCGCTACCCTGCGGGCCCACCTTTCCCATCTGTAAGGTGGGGCTGTCTCCATGGCTGCACAGCCCGCTTTCCTTGATGCTAAAGTAAAGACAGGGACGTGCCCGTGCCCGTCACACCCCAATCACTCCACACACAGAAACTCACTTTACCCTCATGGCCCCAAGAACTGGGAATCACTGCTCTCCGTTTACAGTTGAGGGAGCTGAGGCTCGGCCAGGCAGACCCTCACCCAAGCCATCAACCAGTCAGAGCAGGGACAGGACAGCAGCACCCCAGCCCTGGCCCACTCCATAGGGGCCATCAGGCGGGGCCACCACTGGCGTCGCCCCTCTGGGCCTGCGCACAGGCTGCCCCGCGGGTGTGTGAAGGCCTCCTCCGGGGAGCCCAGCACTGGTACGCGCTGAGGCGTCTGGATGTCAGCGGTCCTGCCTGCAGCCTGTGCTCCAAGACAGAGCCCTGAAGGGGTGGGCGGCAGGGCCAGGGGCTGAGACCACATCCAGCACCCGGCACCTCCCCAGGCCCAGGCTCAAAGCCGCCCAGCCGTCAGCCGCAGAGCTCGGAGTGGCCTCGGGCTGATCTCCCACGATCTCCCCTCAGATGATGGAGACACAAGACTTCACTGGATGGGTCCAGGTGGCCCACCACAGCACCATGCTGCCCTAAGTGGGGTGCAAATAGGATGATTTGGGAGCCTTCACCGCCCCTCCATTACATAACAGTGAGTCCCAGTAAAACGGAACAACAAACCGAAGGAGCTCCTGAGCCATCGCAATTTCTTCCCCGCCTTCCCGCATCAGGAGACGGGCGGCCGATGTGTCTACTCCGTGCACCAGAGCCCGGGCCCCAGGCTGCGTGTTGGGGCATGGGAGCCGCTGGCGGGGTTGTTTCTAACCCTTGAGGGAAGTGCGATACAGCTGCTGGAAGTAACTATTTCACTGCTTGCTTCTACTGTTACTGTCTGTCTGCAGGAAGGATCGCTTGTCAGTGACAGATGCAGCTCACACACAGGAGTGGGCCCTCCCCTGGGGCTGGCATTTCTCAGCGCCGGCCCCTCCCCCTGGTCTCACCAGGGCCCTTGGAGTCCTGTTTGCGCCTGCGGCGCACCTGCAGTTGCCCAATGCGCATCCTCCTCTGCACCGCACCTCCCACAGGTCCCACCCCGGGCGTGTCTCAGGGTCACAGACACAGCAAGGATGCGCCCAGTCGCCCTGAAGCCCACGGGGCCCGGGGCCGGGGGGGGGGGGGGGCGGGGAGAGGCGCGCCCAGCGGTGCAGTCGGTGCAGTCC
Source organism: Myotis lucifugus (assembly GCF_000147115.1). NCBI lineage: Eukaryota > Metazoa > Chordata > Mammalia > Chiroptera > Vespertilionidae > Myotis > Myotis lucifugus. The sequence goes on from NW_005871506.1 coordinate 247,471, forward strand.
GCCCGTGGCACTCCACTCGGCGCGCCGCTGGTGGGGGAGTGGTGGCCGCCCAGCCTTCCCTCAGGCGGTCAGGCTGTGACATGCAGAGCAGCTGCCTGCAGAGTCCAGCTCAGAGCGGGGCACCGTGCGGAGCACACCCTTGCGGGATGTCTGCCCGCCGGCCGCCCCTGGAGAGGCAGCGCCTTGGAGCCGGCTCAGAATGCGCCCCCTCCGCACTCGGAGGAGCAAGGCCGAGCTCAGGGCTCGGGTCCAGTGGCCGCTGCCCTTCGCCCAGTTTGCACATTTTATGTTTTCCCCGTCTCCTTCCTTTCATGGCAAACCTTCGTTAAGGCGCCTCCTCTCTGAGCCCCCCACTTCACCTCACTTCCCCGCAGTGGCAGCCAGTTTCTTGCCCCCATGACAGTGATGACAGTGGAATAAGGAGCCGTGTGTAGTCAGCAGTCGCTGGGCGCTCGGCACAGGGCGTCGCCCTTTCCTTCCTCTATGTGGGATTCTCACCAGGCGCCTGTGGGGTCACTTCGGTATCGACCCTGATTTTAAAGATGAGGAAACGGGTTCAGAAGGCTCAAGCCACTTGGTAAGCAGCAGAGCAAGGACACAGACGCAGGTGGCGGGCCAGGAGCTGCTGTGCAATTGACTATGACATCACAGTGGCATTTACTGGCCCAAAGCCCCCCAACTCCAGGAGGCGCCCCACTCCCTTCTCTGGGAGAAGCAGATGCAGAGTGAGGGCAATGCTCACCCGGGTGGAATGGCCTCCGGTTAAAAGGGGCGCTATTGGGGAGCCACCGGGAGTGTTCAAATCTCTCCTGTGGAGCATGTCCCGGGGCTTCCGTGAGTCTCGGATCCGCCTCGTGTGTGGTCCCAGGCCCCAGCCTCAGCATCCCGAGGAGCATGTCAGACACAGAGTCTCAGTCCTCTATTCCTGGGTGAGGCCCGTGTACATTAAAGTGTAAAAACACACTTAGAATAAAAGATACGCGAAGCCCAAGTGTGACAGGGGAGGGGTAGAGGCCGCTCCAGCTGAAGGTGCATTGCCCCCCCCATACACACACCCCACTTACTTGCGTCCAAGGCGTCAGTGGCTGCAGTTATGATCACACAGCATTGAGCTCAGAGCACACAGCCGCCTGTCCTCTCTTGCCTTCCTTCACAGCTCCTCGGGCTCGGGGAAGACCTGCCCAAAGGCAGAACGAGCCAGCCCGTGGGGCTCCTCGCCTGAAGCCTGAGCCCTGGGAACAGGTGGGTGGATGGACACAGCCTAACCACTGTCCCTGAGCCGAGGGTGCTCCAGGAGGCACCGTACACATGAGCTACACTTGGCCCTTGCTTCAGGGGGTTCCTCTCGGTGACCCACCCTCTTCCAGCTGCGGCTCCCCAGTCTTGGTGCATCTGAGAGACAGAGCCTCTCCTCCGCAGCAGGAGCAGCAACATGAGGAGCGTCTGAGGCATCACCTGCTGGAGGCAGCTTTCGGTTTAACAGCCAACCCTGATCTGCGGCTGGGGCGCTGTCAGCACGCCTACATCCATTTACTCCTTCACAGCTTTTATTGAGTAGCTACTATGTGCCAAACAGAGAGCGACACGCCCAGGAAAACAGACCTCTTGCAGCTCTTAACCTTCACAATGCATTTCAATGCTTTCAATGGGCCCTCTGATGTCATTCCGTTGGCTGAAGTACTCTTAGATGGGAACTACTGATACCCCAATTGTCACAGCAGCAAAAGGGGGTCACATGGTGTCATAGATGTGGAACTTGGAGCCTGTCACCAGGACGGAACAGTGACATTGGGCAAGGCATTTCAACTCGCTAAGACTCAGTTTCCTTGTCGATGAAACAGGGGTCATTGCTCCCACAGACCGAGGGCCCATGAGGGGCCAAGCTGTGCAAGACGTCTTCAGAAGCACTCGTGTCCTGAAGCAGGGCTTTCCGGCCTGTGTCAAGACCTGCTACAGGGAAGTCTCTCATGCCAGGACCCAGGAGCATCCGCTCATGC
>NW_005871506.1:249567-266612 GCF_000147115.1 Myotis lucifugus
CAGACACAGACACACACACAGAGACACACACAGACACACATTATGCACACACAGACACACAGACACACACAGACACACAGAGACACAGACACACACAGAAACACACAGAGACACACAGAGACACACACACAGACACACAGAGAAACACACAGACACACACAGAGACACAGACACAGACACACAGACACACACAGAGACACAGACACACACACACACAGACACACACAGAGACACACACAGAAACACACAGACACACACAGAAACACACAGAGACACACAGAGACACAGACAGAAACACACAGACACACACAGAGACACAGACACAGACACACAGACACACACAGAGACACACACAGACACACAGACACAGACACACACACAGACACACACAGACACACACAGAGAGACACACACATGCAAAGACACACAACACACACAGACACACACACACATGGAATAAAGGTTCTATAAAGCAGTTCTTATCGTCACTGTGTGTATTGTTTGCTGACGTATTGTGCTTAATTAAAAGAAGATTCTGGATATAATCCACAAATGATGTCATGACCAGTGAATGGTTTGATCCATAGTTTGGAAAATACTATGGAGTGATAACTCAGGGCATCTTGTTGTCACAGGGAAGAAGTAGAAGGATGCATGCACAGCAGGGCCCAGCATACCAGCATGCTCTGTGCACTGCATTATCCTCCCCGGGCCTTCATTAACATTAAGTAGGCACTTAATTAATATTTGGTGAACATGTGAACAAATAGTCGTCATTGTCGTTAGGAAAGCAAAGGCTCAAAGAAAGGGCGATTGACTTACCGAGAATCCAAGTATCTAGGTCTGACCCAAGTGTCCAATTTCTTCATTTCCTTGCCCCTGCTTCCCCCCCTTCTAAACCAGAATGGGAGCCATGGAAGACGAGGTGGGAGAGGTGGCTGGAGAGCCTGCAGGTGCCTTACCTGAGCCGGAGACGGAGAACCATCTCCATCTTCCAAGTGAGTGCTCCCCTGTACGAAGCTGCCCGGGGCCCGCCCTCCTCCCATTGCTCTCTAGCCGTTTCCTGGGGGCTGGAATAGTCCCCCTTCACACGGCTTTTCCTTTTCTAGGCTGCGAGGCTGTCGCTTTCCTAATGGGCAGAGACCCCAAATGGTGGCCAGCAGAGGGTCACACTTGGTCGCAGACACAGGCCTGTTTGCACCATTTGGCATCAGGGCTCCTCAGTCAGGAATTACCTGGGGAGGCGGCGCGGGGACCAAGCTTCCTCGTGAGCACTGGCAGGGGCCTGGGCTGGCCCCAGGCTCCCCCGGCCTGCAGAGGGCGCACTCTGAGGTGTCCCACCCTCAGGGTCCCCATGTGAGCAGGAGAGGAGCTGACAGAGGCTGAAGGTCAAAGGCAGACGGTCTTGCAGACCTGGGACCAGGCCCACCCTGTGACACAGAAACCTGCGTTCGCACACGGAAGGCCCCTTGGCGGGTGGATAAACTTCAGGACCGAATGGACCTTGGAGTCAGCCATCTGAATGCCAATCAGTCGCTTACTGTCGGCCGGGAGGCCATCGTGTTCCCTTCCTGGGGTCACTTCGCTGTGCTGGTTGAAGGAAAGGCAGGCACTAAGGGCCTGCCTGCCGTGGAAGTCAGTGCCCTGGCTGCCACAGGCGCGGGGAGAAAATACCTCGGCTCCACCTCCTGTCTCTGCCCCACCAGGGATGGAACCGCCTGAGTCCCTCATGCTGAGGAAAAGCAATGTGCGTGGACCGGGTTCCCCGGGGCCCTTGTGACCTGTGTCTTTTAGTGGCGGGTGACTGGCAGTCCCGGGCCGTCACCTCGGGCTAATTTTGTAGAAAAACTTCCCGTCACAGAGGTGGCAGAGGTTTAAGAATTCCCATCCCGCCCTGACCGGTTTGGTTCAGTGGATAGAGCATCGGCCTGCAGACTCAAGGGTCCCCAGTTCGATTCTGGTCAAGGAGATGTACCTTGGTTGCGGGCACATCCCCAGTGGGGGGTGTGCAGGGGGCAGCTGATTGATGTTTCTAACTCTCTATCCCTTTCCCTTCCTCTCTGTAAAAATCAATAAAATATATTTTTTTAAAAAAAAAAAAAGAAAAAGAATGCCAATCCCTCTTCGTGAACAGCTGCCCAGAGCTGTGTGAATGCCGGTCTACATCCACCGCAGTGCTCACGGCCCTGAGAAAAGATGTCAGCAACACCTCCTCACTCACTTCTGCAGCCCTCCATGCTAAGGAGCTGTCACCTCTGGGGCCTATCACGTACTTTCTTTCTGGCCCTGGCCGCCTGTGTCCTTTGCCTTTTTGGTCCCTGCAGAAATGCGTCCTTTCCTTCTATTGCTGAGGAACAAGGACATGAATGGAAGTTTTTAATGTGCTTTTTCCCGCCTGCATGGCGATGTCCTTTCTGGCTGGTGTCCACGAGGCCCGGCACACTCAGGCCTGGGCGTCTGTGAGAGCGCACGGCGGAGGCTCGTGGTGTCTGGGCATCTGGGCAGGAGACTGGGAGTGTGGGCTGGAGACTGCACAAGTCTAAGAACAGGCCGGTCTGCTTCTGTATTGGACGCTCTCACCTCTGGGGGTGATCGCCCTCCCAGGGCCACTGATTCCCACAGACAGCAGAGAGCTGGCCTGAGAGAGCGCCTCTCACATGCAAACCTACCGGCCCGAAGCCCTCACCCCAGACCCCTGGAGGGGCTCACACACCCAGGTCCCTGTTCCCCTGCCCAACTTCCCAGGGACCAGGCGCCAGGCAACTCGGGGAAGCGCCCCCTCCCCCGTCCCAGAGCTACTGACACTATTCAAGTTGGCCAGCCCCGAGCCTGCTCACCCCCTTGCCTGCTGCTTCCCCGGGAAACCACCTTCCCCCTGGACCACCACTCACCCCGGTGCTGCCCTGCGCCCCTCACGGCACAGAGCCGGCCTCCCCTCGGGATCGGTGACTCCAATAAGCTGCCCCCTCAATGGCAGTCACCTCCATGGCCCTGCCACCCCCAAATAATAATACTGCCTGCGCTTGACAGCAATGAGCCCTGCGCATGTAGCGGCACTGTGGCGGCCTTGTGCTGCCTTCACCTCCCGCCTCAGCCTCATGGCCCATGCCCCCGCCCCCCACCCGTGCCGGTGGAGGCAGCACTTTTCTCTCTGCTCGGAGCTCCTCTCTCTCACCCTCACTCACCCCCTTTCGCCCTTCTCTCCGCCACTGGAGTGTTCTCTACAGAAGCCTTACTTGGACCCACACCCCCTCCAGCCACCACCCAACTGTCCACCTTTCATAGTCCAACTCCTCAAAAGACGGCTCTGACCACTGACCGCTTCTGTTCACACCAATTTGCTTTCCGAATCGGAGCTCCGTTGGCATTGCTCAGTGTCACCAAGACGGCCCTATTGCCAAGTTCAATCAATGTCCCCTCGACTACTCCTAGAGACGCGCCCAAAGCTCAAATATATTTGGTTTTGAGGAAACCTCGCTCCATTTCTCAGCAGTTCCTATTCCCTGGAACACGCTTCCTTCAACTTTCAAACCCGGCAGGAGACGAGCTCCACCGTCTTGGTGGCTGTCGCTGAGGCCTCCTTGGGCCGGACACTGTCAAGGCTCCCGCATCTGCTGTCTCATACAATGCAGCAGGGACAGAGAGGACGCGTTCAGAGTGGTTGGGGCAGTCCCCCCAGTTTGCACAGCAGCTGTGCTAAGTCCATACTAAAGCTTAAACGTCACTCGTATTTATGATGTATGGCTTTCCTTGGGGTAAAGAACATTCCGTGCTCAGCCATGAGAGTTACAGGAATAAATGGTTTTAGGTCTTGAGAGAGCAAAGGTGTTTTGAAAAGTTGATCACGCAGAACACAAAGGGTTTTTGTGAGAGTAGAGTGTGTTGGGAAGGGGCAGAGGGTGAGCCGGGGGAGAAGACCCGCCCAACAGAGGACATAACCTGGCCCACCTACCTGTCCCGCTCCCCCCACCAGCTCCCCCACTTCCTGAGGCCCCATCACACCAGAGGGCCTGCAGGTAACACACAGTCCCCAGCTCATGACGAGTCAAGGCCTCTGTTCTACGTGATGCTGTCCTAGCAGCCCCTGCGGACCCTTCCTGCAACTGGAAGCCACATGGTCTTGCATCGTGTCCCGAACACTAGCACCTGCCCCTGTAGGAAGTTCCAGCCCCGGCGTTTCCCGTTTCACCTGGATGCCACAGGCCAGGTTGGGTGAGGCTGGGGTGGGAGTGGCCTCTGCCTCACAGGATGGGTAGAAAGTGGAGGCCCCGGTGGCTTGTGGAGGCCTTGGTTCCTTTCCCAAGAGGAGACCTAGTACCACTTTGCTGAGCAATGCACCAATGAGCAGTCCCAGTCTGTGTCAGCTGAAGAATGGCCCGAGATGTGTCTATGGCTAATCTCCCAACCCATGCGTGTCACACAGAGAACCGGACTTTGGGTTTAATTAAGTTCAGGGTCTTGGGATGAAGAGGCTCTCCAGGCAGCATTGCCTTCACAGTGATGCTTACAAGGGCAGGGGGCGGAGGGATTAGAGTCGAAGGAGCAGGAGATGTGAGGGTGAAACAAGAGGCCAGGGAGACTCAAGGAAGAAAGAAGCCACAAGCCAAGGAACACAAGCAGCCCCCAGAAGCCAGAAAAGCACATCAGGGGGTGCTGCAGGGGGCCAGGCCCGAGGCCCCAGGCCAGCCCGTGGGACTGGGTTGGCTTCTGGTCTCTAGAGCTGGAAGCGAATACATGTGTTGCTGTGTGTGGTGTCCGTCAAGGCAACGCTAGGAAACTCACCCAGTCGCATTTGGCTCAGGGCAACACTGCCAGCACCTGTCCCTGTCGGGTGACTGGAATCCTGCATTTCTGCTGTCTGACGTGGAATCCCACGTGGTCCATGAACACTTATTGAGCAGCAGCTATGTCCAGGCAGAGTCCTGGGCTGGGGAATGCAAGGGCGGAGGCAGGCCTGCTCCCCGGCTCCCGCTCAGCGGGCAGGAGAGTGCAGAGCAAGACCATCTGATGCTCCCACACCCTGGCGGCCAAGAAGCTTCTTGCAGGGGGTGGCATTTGGTTGAGATGAAGGATAAAAGGGACACAGCTGCGAGAAGGTCTGGGGAGGAGCGTGTATTGCATGTGCGTTTCGGCGGAAGTAGTAACCCTGAAGAGCGAGGAAGTTTGAATTGTTCAAAGACTAGTCTGGAGCCTAGGAATCGAGTGGGAGAGATCAGCGACCAGACCTTCCTGGGCCTTGAAGGCCCGGTGCGCAGACTGGACTTCATTCTAAAAGCAACAAAGATGCCATTTGAGGTTTACACAAGGTGGTGCTGTAAGCCTGCCTGGCTGTGGCTTGTGAAATGATCACTGCAGCAGTTTTCCGGAGCATGGAGTTTGGAGGGGGCCGGCCAGAGGCACAGAGTGGCAGAGAGCCCACTGCACCATGGGGTGGACACAGGGGCCGTGGGTGGGTCAGCGGAGGAAGTGGGTGGAGTCAGGCTGGGGCATCACTGCTGGAGAGACTGGGTCACTTATGACCGTGGAAAAGTGAGGACCCGCTGGGGTTGGATCTTTCTTACTGTGCCCAAGTGCAACGCAAACAAATCAATGCCCCTCACTGGAAAGTTTTAGCCAAACTGTGCCCCCCCACCCCCACCCCCGGGGCGAGGTGGTGTGTGCACAGTGGCTAAGTGGCCCGCCCCCTCTAAACTCCATGCTCTGGAAAACTGCTGCAGTGATCATGAAGTGCTGCCCTTAGGGCTTCCCGGGCAGCTCTGTCTGAGTTCCAGGCCTAGGCTCTTGCAGGCAGCACCCCCAGGCACACAGGCAGTGACTAGAGCAGAGCGGAAACACCCAGAGCCTTTATTAGCCAGCCCCTCCCACCCCCACAGGGAAATGCAATGTTACTGGAGTAGGTCCCTCAGAGCGTCATGCCAGGACCTGGACAAGGCACCTGCCTCCTGCCTGCCCTGGAGAAAGCTACAGCTCTTCCTTCACTCCTGGCTTCTGCTCTGGTCTTGGTGGTTCCTTTGGCTTAGCCACCTCCTCCTCTTCCTCCTCTTCCTCCTCTTCCTCCTCTTCCTCCTCTTCCTCCTCTGCCCCCTCCTCCCCCTCCTCCCCCTCCTCCCCCTCCTCCCCCAGCTCCTCAGTTGTTTCCTTCTGCCCAACTGGCTCTTCCAACTTGGTCACATTCTCCAGCTCAGGCAACTGCTGTTCAGGAAACTCTTCCTTAGCTAGTACCTCCTCTTCTGTCACTTCACTTTGCTCAACAGACGTCAGCTATCCGAGAAAAGGAGGGAGGGGAGGAAGGAGGAGGATACAGAAATAAAGAGGCAAAAAGTATGTGATAATTGTGATGGTAACTGCCAAACCCTCTTTTCCTGAAATCATCCAAAGAGCATCACCTGGAGAATCTAGTAGGCACGAGGCCCGTTGGCTTGGCTGGGGGAGTGCCCACGTGTGGCTTTGCCAGCCGGGAGCCATCTTTCCTCCACGCTACGTCCCGGGGTGTGGCTGCCCCTTGCTGAGCTCGGGAACTGAGCCTGTGGCCCAGGCCTGGCAAATAGGACCCTGCCCAGGACATCTGCTGGGACTATGAGAAGTAGGGGCTTGCTAAGCGGGGAGGGTGTTTGTTTAGTGCCGCAGGGCAATCGCTGGCCCTCCAGGTGGAAGCGACTCCTTGGAGATGAAGTCAGCACCGAAGAAAGAGGTGGGAGACACAGACAGTGTGAGCGTCTGATGCGCCGGGCCTGGTGCTGTGCCAGGTGTGGGGGATAAACCTCTCTGTTGTTTAAGCCAGAGAGTCGTGTTTCTGACATGGTGACGGGAAGGGCCCTCACTAATGCACACGGCACCTTCCAGGAGGGGCTCGCAGAGCATGAGTGGAGTGAGGGTGGAGACTGGCATCCCACTGCTCAGGAGAATGATGTCATCAGAGCGCGGGATCCCGCTAGGACACCTGGTTACCTGCTGGGGACAGGAGGCTCAGGGTGCAGCCTGGGGAGCCCCGAGCGGCCTTAGAGCCTCCGCCCTCCCTGAGGTCTCTAAGTCTGCCATCTGCTTCCTCAGCTAAGTGCCCTGACTGCTTACCCTCTATCTCCATGGGGCACACGGTCAGGGGCCTCACACACTGCCCTAGCCATTGAGCTCCTCCTGTTCTGTGCGATATAAGAATCCAGGGGTGCTGTTCACCTTACCTCATCTCCCTCCTCAGTCCTGGCCTGGATCTGACTTTCCAGGAAGTCAGAAAAGCCCTTCACGGTGTGTTCTCCCGTGTACAGTACCGCCTGGGGAGAAAGCGGACAGTCAGGCGCAGCCTCGCCTGCAGGAGACGGGGATCGCTGCATGGACAAATGGGTGGAATTCCCAACTGCCTGCGTGCTACGGGCAGGCTCCTTGGCCGCTGAGCCCCATTGCCAAGGCTCCAAGGTAAAGATAAAAACCCCTGAGAGGGCGGGCCAGGGCCACCTGCAGGAGCTCCGCTCTGCCTCTGGCCTCCTCGCAGCACTGCGGTCGAGCTGCTAACTCTCTGGCTCCCTTCCCTGCCTGCAGCCTGCAGGTCACCGCGCCGCCTGGGGCTGCTAGAGGACTCAGTGGGTTCCTGCGTGGAGAGTGTTGAGGGCGTGCCTGCTCGCGGTGAGCACGCTCCACATTTGCTATTCCTGTTATTACTACAAGAGGAGGAAGAATAGCTCCTAGTTTACATAACCTCCGGCACATGCTGCTGCTCAGCATCGCTACTTCCCTTTCTCTTGCACCTTTAATAGGATGAGGGAGCTGCTCACCGCCCACTGGTCGGCCGAACAGTTGTCAGCTACCGGGAGGTCTGCGGCAGAGCAGCCTCGGATCCAGCTCACTTCCCACGACTCCCCACCCGCACCTGCTGCACCGGGAGGACGGCACACCCTTCACGGGAGGGGCACCTTGGCTGTAATTCTTTGATTGACACCTGCCCCACTGGGCCAAACAGCATGGAGAGTGTTCCTTGAACACGGATGTCATTCGCTGACTATGATACCAAAGTGTCAAAGACAGGGATTGTTTTTCTCCCAGCATTCCTCCTTCTTCCAGCAACTGCACCCCGGCATTCATGTGGCAATTTCCCCCTAGAGTCTGGGTGCCACAGGGACCATAGAGCCCGGGCCTGACCTCTCCAAACCCCCGCATCCACTGGGCCACAGTGATGGGGTCAGAGGTCAGCAGCCCTAAGCTGGGCCAGTGACAGTGAGTCTTAGGACCACTGTGGGAGCAAATGGAAAACGCTCTGCGCAGGAGAGCAGCTATGCCTGGAGCTGAACTCGAGGCTGGCTTGGCAGCAGGCAGAGCTGGGATAGGAGAAACTGCATCATGAGAATCACATGGCCGGTTCCCAGTTCCGAGACCCCGGAGCCCTCACTTGCTGCGAGTTGGCGGGGAAGAGCCTGAAGAAGGGGTGCCGGTCCAGGTGCACCAGCTGAATGTCGTTTGCGGTGACGTCGATCATGGCGACGGTGACTGTGGAGTGGTTTCGGTACTTCATGCCCAACTCCTCCAACACGGGGAACAGCCCTCTGCTCTGGTTGCACCAAGGCGCGTCTGCAAGGCAAGGGCCGCGCTGAGGCCACAGCCCACCTCAAAGCTCCCGGAAACGCAGGCCCGGTCCTAGCAAGGCTCCGTGGCTTTGAAATCGCGCCCCCTCTTTATCGCAATGGCACGTAGGCCATTTACATCTCAAGCACGCCACCTGGGCACAGTAAAAGCCTGCCCTCCCACCCGACGCCAGCACTGCCCGTGCTGGGAGGCGTCCTCTGCTCTTTGTTGCCTTTAGCATAGCTTTCCACTCCAGTTGAAGCAGAAAAACAAGAAAAATATTTACGCTAGATGCTCTGCCAGAAAGTGTGTATGTGTGTGCATGTGTGCATGCCTGAGAGAGAGAGAGTGTGTGTGTGTGTGTGTGTGTGTGTGTGTGTGTGAGCGAGCTCAGGAGTTTTCCTAGCCCCCGGTCATCTAGTCCTGTGGTCGGCAAACTGCAGCTTGCAAGCCACATGCTGCTCTTTGGCCCCTTGAGTGTGGCTCTTCCACAAAATACCGACTTCTGCGCATGTGCCACAAAGTTTCAATTGCACTGTACATGCGCGCCCGCATGTGGTATTTTGTGGAAGAGCCACGCTCAAGGGGCCAAAGAACCGCATGTGGCTCATGAGCCGCAGTTTGCCAACCACTGACCTAGTCAATTAACCAGAGGAATGCAAGTTACAGGCAGGCTGCTCTGATGTGAACCAGGTGCCACCCTGCCTCCTGGCCCCGGGGAGGAGATGGCGGAGAAGTGAGCAGGAGGTGGTGGTCAGTACAACCGCCCTGAAGGTGCCGCCGGGCTTCCTCATGAGCAGTTCACGGAGCTTTGAGTCTGGCCCAGGCACCTCGTCCTCAGGAGGGAAATCGGGGACCGGCTTTGAGACGGAGAGGTGATCAGGCCTCGCCCTCTCTCCTTCCATTGAAGTTCTTTTCTCCACGTGAGGGGCGGCCTCCGTGGCCCAGACACTGCATTTGGTCGATCACCCTCCATTTACCAGCCAGACACCTCCAAGACCGCCTGCCCTCGGCAGCACCTGCCTTCCTCACTCCTCAGGAGCCCCTGGGCCCTGCGTGGAGCAGGAAGGAGCATCATGGCCACATCCCAGGGGACCAGTCTAGCAGCTCTGCTTCCAAGAAAATGCGGCTGCTTTTGCCTGTTCCCAGAACCAATGGGCATCCGCAGGGCTCCAGGCACCAGGCAAGCACAGCAAGGCCACCCGCCTCTCGTCACAGGCAGCAGGCCTTGAGCACCCGCCTGCGGGTGAGAGTCCACTCCAGTGAGACCTACAGGCCTTGGCGATGCCAACCAGCCCTTAGCTCTCCCTCCCGGGAGTGATGGCATCAGAGCTGGCTTTGAACTTCTGCCTGCACCTTACTGTGTGACCTGGGGAACGTGACTGACCTCTCTGAGGCCGGCTTCCCTGGTCTGGATCATGGATGGATCCACCGAACCTCCCTAAGACGCTTGTTCTGAGGAGGAAATGAGTGTGGAAATAGCAAACTCATGCCTGGCTCATTGTATGGGCTCAATCAACGAAGCTTCATCAGATACATACATGGATGTATGAGTACCTGCACCGTCACCCTTCTCTGTGCCTCTGGGGGGAGAAGGTCCCCAGCCTTGGATGTCGCATTAAAATGAGAAACAGTGAGGAAAAGGCCTTGTCCGTAGATGAGCCTGGAAACTAAAGAATGATAACAGCAACAAGAGCTCTCATGTATCCGGGCTGACAGTGCCAGACATGCTCAGTGATTTCCACGTATGATGTGGGTCCCCAGATTGGACACACCACTCAGGGAGTTAAATGTAGCCACTCAATCAGTGACACAAACCAGAACCTCTGCTCCATGTGGCAGTGACAGCGCAGGCACGGGGTCAGGCCCAGGTTCAACCCCAGTTCAGGTACTTATTCGCTGCCTGTAAAGTGGGAGCAATGATAGCAGCTCCTTTCAGAAGGATTCTGTGAGGATTGAATGAGAGCACGTGAGCAGGCCTATGTGTGCAGCATTCAAGCATGTCAGCCATCAGCGCTGCCCTCATTAAAAGCCACAGGCCTGGCTGTGTGGCTCAGTGGTTGAGCATTGACCCATGCACCAGGAAGTCGAGGTTCAATTCCCGGTTACAGGCTCCATCCCCAGTACTGGGCATGCAGGAGGCAGCTGATCGATGATTCTCTCTCATCATTGATGTTTCTCTCTCTCTCTCTCTCTCCTTCTCCCTTCCTCTCTGAAATCAATAAACACATAGGTTAAAAACAACGAAAGCACAGGCCTGGAGTATGTGGATGGAATTTCACACATTCCAAGAATTTAATTTGGGGCCCAGTTGCATTGTTAGCTGATAGCATCTTGATCCAAACTCTTTGGAATCTGAAGACCATCCTGGATGGTGCTGAGATAGACCTGGGAGGTTTGGGTGCCCGAGAATTGAGGAACACTTGACAAGTACCATCTGGCCCACACCTCCCGCAGCCTCTGCGGAGATACTCACAGAACATCACAAAGACGTCCCTTTCCTTGTCGAAGGCCACGGGGTGGAAGTTCTTCCCGACGAGCTGCTTCACCGGCCCCTGGTCCCAGTGCAGCGGGACCTCCTCACTGGGCTGATGTTTCTAGGAAGCACTTTGAGGGGTCAGTGGTCTCCCGAGAAGGGTCGGCAGTCCCACCTCCTCCCCCCTCATTGCCCGCCTCCTGCCTCCCTGGAAACCAGGGAACATGTGCTCTTGTTCTTACAGGACCGTGGGAAAGCGTGTGTGATGCTGAGGTCCATCATGAGCTTGATGTCAGGCTGGGTTGTCCAGGGCAAATGGGGGTCAGAGGGCTGAGGAGGAGGCCAGGCTCCAAACAGTTCGAGAAGCAATTTGTTCGAAAACCAAATCATTTTTCCCATTAGAAATAATGTAAATGTAATTCATCCTTTCCAGACCCCCAAATGACTCCCTGTTTTAACCTTTCTTATATACAGTGCATGTCTAATGTGCTGTTTGATCTATAAACAAACACTTCTTTCTTTACATGGATCAAACTGCCCCCTCCCAGCCTTAAAGGAATCACATTCAGCACTGGTTCCGGGGCGTCTCGGGTCAGCATGCGGCATCTTCGTTTCACAGATCACCGCCTCTGAAACGCTGTCAGGGCTCACTGCTTCCCCTTTATCCAAATCAACAACAGTTTTTCTACCCCTTCAATTGCCTGTGGTGGTTGCTTCTTTCACACCCTGAGCAACAGCAGCACTCTCGACGGCCTCTTTATGTTTTAAAATTGTGCTAATGATTGAAGTTTGGTTCAACAGCAGAGACATTTTTTCTGTGAACAATTTGGTCGAGAAGGAATTGTTCGCGATGGGAGATGTTGGAGAAAGGCAGTTTGCCTGTAATTGATTCTTAGAAAGCTTAGATGAGAGCTAGCTTCATGTCTTTAATACCTTGAGTTTGTTCCCCCACAAAATGTTAGCTGTCCCCAATTACACCGAGAATCAAAGCCAAGATAACTTACACGACCGATGTCATCACACCCGGTTCTGCCCGCTCCCCAAGCTCATCACCCTCGTCTGTGCTTTCATCAGACATATCGGTCTTCCATTCCCCCAGAGGGCTGGCCTTCCTCCCGCCTCAGGCCTTCGCTTTGCTGTTCTGCAGGGAGAGCCGCCCCCAGGCTTCATTCACCCCTCGGCTCCCCTCTCTCACTGGTGAACTCGGATTTATCCTTCAGAACTACGCTAAGGGAACCATTCCCTGACCTTCCCAAGACCAGCTCAGTGCCTGGTACCACACACTCTCATAACACTTGGTGCTGCTCCTTGTATCACTTATGCAACATTATTACTCATGTTCATCTTTCTGGTATTTGGTTAATGTGTCTCTACCACACGAGGCATTTCTTCCTTCCGCATTGGGAGTCCACTGCTGGGTAAAGACTAGGACCTCAATGAATAGTCTGTGAGTGAAGGAAGGAAACAACAAGCTCAGCTCTTGCTTCTCTTTGGAGGAAGTGGTGTCAATCTCAGAACATACATTTTCTCTATAAACATTGCTTTCTGAATACATCTTGAATCCACACCCTTCTCTTTGTCTGCACTGCTACCAACCTAGTCCAGGCAGCCTTCATCTCCCGCCTAAAGCCTCTCACCGCCCCTAGTGTTCTCATGCATCTCCTCCTAACCCTCTCCACACCTTTATTCTCCTGCCAGCAGTTCTGCCTTCCCACTGCTCTTAGGATATCAGATCCCACATATGCTTACAAGTCATTGCTGTCTGGCCTTTGCCCAGCTCAACAAACTCCTCTCCCACAATGCCCGCCCTCCTCCCCACTCCGGCTTGTGGAAAGGACTTGAAGATTCTTCCCAAAAGAGCACAGATGGTGTGAGGACGGGGCCTGAGAGATGGGAAGTGGTGACCATGATGGAGACTTGTCACCGGGGAGAGCTCCTAAGTTACATGAAGGATGTTCCTTTCTAGCCAGGGGCACAAGAGACCCTGTTGGCCCTTGACAGGGAGACGGGCACCTCTGAGAGGTAACCAGAGGGAAGAGAGAGAGAACGGACAGAGCTCCAAGTAGGCTTGTGGATGTGGCGCTGGAAAGTGAGGGGCCCTCCCTAAAACCTTCTATTTTCTTACTGATCTGAGTAGAGTGCTCAGCTGAGCCTGAGCGTGGAAAGAGGCGCGAGGAGACATAGGGCCCGGGATTGCGAGAATGAACTAAGAGGAAGTTACACCGAGCTGTCAGGACGGTTCTCAGTGCCTGTGGGAGGTTTGGCTTGTGATTCCATGAGGCCAGCCTGCCTCACAGTGATGCTCATTTCTCCAGCGCTGGCCCGCAGCCTTCAGCCAAAGCTTGTGGTTTTGCCTGGTAAATGCTACAGGTGGAGGAGAGGTGGGAGGTGGAGGGATAAAGGAGTGAAGAGAATCGGCATCAGAGCGAAGCGCCCTGGAGTCCAGGCCCACAAAGGGAGCCGCTAAAGAGCGTGTGCGATGGGATCAGGAGCCCGGAGACCCTGTGGGCTCTGGGGAAGGGAGCTAGGAGGACGGAAGCTGGAACTCGGCTTTCAGAGGGAACGCCTTCCCCCAAGTGTGGCGTAGAGCACGGGGCTTCCAGGGCATGGGCACACCAGTTATGGGAGGAGAGAGAGCAGGGTTTGGACACTGACATCCTGGAAATGATGGCAGAGTCAGGGTGGAGGGCAAGTCTGCAGTGAAGAGCGAAAGCCCCGAGAGTAAAAGGGGGATGATCAGAGAACAGCAGCAACAAGAGGCAGGAGCAGATCAAGTCCACAGTCACGGGGTCCGGAGAACCTGGGGCAGGGCGTCCTGAAGGCAGGATGAGGAGACGCGACCCGGCAGAGGCACGGAGGACACCAGCCTGAGACTTGGCCCAGGACAGTGATGGCGAACCTTTTGAGCTCAGCGTGTCAGCATTTTGAAAACCCTAACTTAACTCTGGTGCCGTGTCACATAGAAATTTTTTGATATTTGCAACCATAGTAAAACAAAGACTTATATTTTTGATATTTATTTTATATATTTAAATGCCATTTAACAAAGAAAAATCAACCAAAAAAATGAGTTCGCCATCACTGGCCCAGGACAATGTGCTTAAGAGAAGACAGCTTTCCCCTGAGGGCTGCAGGGGACGTGGCATCTGTGGGGACGTAGACAGAAGCCGCAAAGGTCACCGTACACGCTGGTGAGCCTGGCAAGTTGCTCCAGAATACTTTTAAAGAATGTCACCAGTGCTCTCAAAAGTGTCCCCATTTAGAAAATAAAAGCTTCTGCCCCCTAATCCCGCAGGCGGCTGGGGATGGGGCAGGTGCTGAGGAGGCAGCGGGAGGCTGTGCTGCGGCAGGGGATGCACCACCCCTGCTGCCTCTTCTGCCTTTCAGCAAAATAGCCCCCATCCAGCCTCCCATCAAGGTCCCGAGCCCGTGAGGCTGAATCCTGAGTACTTCCTGCAGCCGAGCCCTCTCTGTCCCCAAGCAAGCCCTACCCCCAGGCCAAGTGTGGGGAAGCGCAAGCCCTACCCCCAGGCCAAGTGTGGGGAAGCACGGGACTTGGTTGGAATGACTGTAAGGAGGATTCTCCCAAAGGTCAGGGGTCTCTGAGGGGACCTTGCTGAAGGCAGCAGCCCCTACCTTGACTTTTCCAAACAAGTCCAGTCCCCCAGGGTGTTTTGCTAGAATCTCTATGTTTACTCTTTAAGAACTGACCTTGTAGAAGCATATACTTTCTCAAGGCTGCTTACCCTGCTGATTGTATCTAGAGATTAATTTGAGTTCAAGCTGTTGTTACAATAAAAGCCAATGAGGCAGGCAAACAGGACTGCTTTTATGACTAAAGTAAGAGTCCCTTAGCCTCTTACACAGAAACCTGTGTCGGAGTAATCTGTTCATCCGCCGCACAGGGTCTGCTGGTCAGCCCGGCAGCCCAGGAATTCTCTTACATCAGAATCCGAAACAAGGGTGTCAGCCCTGGGGGAGCCTACATTTCAGTGGGTAATCCTGCCAAGGAAACGCCTTTGCTTTGAGTATAGAGAATGGATAGTGCAACTATAGGGTCAGGACCGATCAGAAGTTGCATAGATTAGAGGTGGGGATACGGGGGTATTTCCCCACATTGAAGCTGAGACTCACCTTTATTCTCCATCTTCATTCAGATGACCGAGCCAGCAGAATTAGGAAAAAAGGGGTGACTTTGAGGTTCTGGATAAACCTTCTTTAAGAACAAACTTACCTTGGCCCTTCTACGCAGGTAGCTGCGGCCAAATTTCTTGAGGTTTTGGAAGGTTATGCTCCCGAAAGGCATTTTGTACCTCGCATCAGAGCTTAAGTTCAGGATTTGGACGGATGGGACATTGACCTCTGTGATCCGGAAGTATTCGAAGATACGTCCGTTTCTGGGTTCGTCTGCATCCACCAGGATGAAGAGGATCTGTCAAGCGGAAAGGATGTGAGAGATAGGAGAGGCAGTTAGGGAAGGGGGTCCCTGGAGAGGAACGCATAGTGACGGGCGGGGACCACTCCAGGCCCCCAGTTTGTCGACAAGACTGTTACATGACAGCCCTGGCCAGTTTGGCTCAGTGGATAGAACGTCAGCCTGTGGACTCAAGAGTCTCAGGTTTGATTCCGGTCAGGGGCATGTACCTTGGTTGTGGGCACATCCCCCAGTGGGGAGTGTGCAGGGGGCAGCTGATCGATGTTTCTCTCTCATCGATGTTTCTAACTCTCTATCCCTCTCCCTTCCTCCCTGTAAAAAATCAATAAAATATATATTTTTTTTAAAAAGACTGTTACTGATAGGGGAGGGGGAGAGGGGGCACCGGGCTGCTTTGAAACCTTGAAACTGATACCATGCAGGGAACAGGGGCAAGTGGCCAGTTGGGAAAAACACAGGGGGCAGGAGATAAGGAAGGGTCCACTCAGAAAGTGGGGTGAGCAGACAAAGAAGCTGCAAGCATTTATCACCCCCGAAGAGACTTACTGGACCAGGTTTGGGTCCGATTCGAGAGAGGAAAGTGTTCTCATCTCCGTCCCTTCCCCAGGGGAGTCTGTATGTGGCTGGCAATGAGCTTCCACACTTTTGCCTAAAATCCATCAGTCTGAAGATGTATTCTTCAGACTTTGTGAGACAAGAACCCGCTATGAGCGAGTCTCAGCTTGCCACTCGGGTATCGGAACCCGACCACACGTGTGTCCACGGGAATTGGAGGGGAAGGAATTGAGTCCCTTATGGAGAGAGAGAAATGGGGGCCGCGGTGGGGGAGCACAAACGCAGGGTCCACGGCGCCTGGAGGCTTCCTACAGGCTCTCTTCCAACAGGCAGGGCCCGCTCTGCTCCCTGTGCACTGCGTGGCACCCCATCCCCACGCCTGTGCACTGCCTGGCAACCCATCCCCACGCCTGTGCACTGCCTGACACCCCATCCCCACGCCTGTGCACTGCCTGACACCCATCCCCACACCCTGTGCACTGCCTGGTACCCCATCCCCACGCCTGTGCACTGCCTGGCAACCCATCCCCATGCCCTGTGCACTGCCTGACACCCCATCCACACGCCCTGTGCACTGCCTGACACCCCATCCACACGCCCTGTGCACTGCCTGACACCCATCCCCACGCCTGTGCACTGCCTGACACCCATCCCCACACCCTGTGCACTGCCTGGTACCCCATCCCCACGCCCTGTGCACTGCCTGACACCCATCCCCACGCCGTGTGCACTGCCTGACACCCATCCCCACGCCCTGTGCACTGCCTGACACCCATCCCCACGCCCTGTGCACTGCCTGGCACCCCATCCCCACGCCCTGTGCACTGCCTGGCACCCCATCCCCACGCCTGTGCACTGCCTGACACCCATCCCCACGCCCTGTGCACTGCCTGGCACCCCATCCCCACGCCCTGTGCACTGCCTGGCACCCCATCCCCACGCCTGTGCACTGCCTGACACCCCATCCACACGTCCTGTGCACTGCCTGGCACCCCATCCCCACGCCCTGTGCACTGCCTGACACCCATC
>NW_005871506.1:267030-270533 GCF_000147115.1 Myotis lucifugus
GTGCACTGCCTGGCACCCCATCGCCTCGCCTGTGTACTGCCTGACATCCATCCACACGCCCTGTGCAGTGCCTGGTACCCATCCCCACGCCCTGTGTACTGCCTGACATCCATCCACATGCCCTGTGCAGTGCCTGGTACCCATCCACACGCCCTGTGCACTGCCTGACACCCATCCGCACACCCTGTGCACTGCCTGGCACCCATCTACACATGTAGGACGTCAGCTTCCATCCCAGGTCCTTGAGCGAAACAAGAATTTCCCCTCTCTGAGGGGTGGTTTTGTTGTCTGTAAAGTGGTGATTTCATAGCTCCCACCTTATAGGGTGGCTATGAGAATTAAACAGGACCATGTAAGTAAACGCTGCGTTCAGTGACTGGGAGGCAGAAAATGCTCAATACGTGTCAACTCGTTAGTATTCTAAATTCCTTCATAGCAAGGACATGGGTGACTTCACTCATTCATTCAACAAACAGTCATGGAGCTTATGTTGTGGGGAAGGCCGACAGCAAATGAGGGAACAAACCGACAAATCCAGAGGGAGAGCAGTCAGACTGTGGTCAGTTCAATTACATCACAAACCGCCAAGGGTGACATGGTGTGAACCAAGAGGTGCAGGCACCAGCCACGGCGCTGTGCCCGCAGCATAATCCGGGGGGATAACAGGCGGAATGGAGCATGAACCACTAAATAGGTTTGGGGCCTGGACGCTTCACTCCGTGTTTATTTGGGGTTACAAAGTTTTTCATTGTTTTGTTTAAATTTCAGTCATTTTCTTCAAAGGAAAAAAATGCCTCTTGTAAAAATAAAGAGAAAAAGGAAGTACATCGCGCCCCAGTGTAGGTGGGTAGCTGCAGGAGCACGGGCGGGGAGCTTGGGAAAAACAAGTTGGTTTTGCTAACGATGAGAAGGACCACGCAATAACAAGCACCATTCATTGCACATGTGCCCATTGCCTTACATAAAGCACCTCTGATTCTTACCGCAAAGCTCCCTTTCTACCGAGGTGACTGAGGCTGGGAGGTTAAGGAACAGCCCAAGTGCCCATCAGGAGATGAGAGGATAAAAAAAGCTGTGAGACATTTACATCATGGAATACTCCTCGGCTGTATAAAAGAAGGAAATCTTACCCTCTGCAATAGCATGGATGCACCTGGAGAGCACTATGCTAAGTGAAATAAGTGAGAGCGAAGGACAAGCACCACGTGACCTCACAGGCTCATAGAGGGAGAGCAGGCAGACAGCCCTGGTGGAGTGCAGGGGGTGGTGCGGGGGTGGGGGGAGAGGGGGTGGAGGGATTGAGTAAAACAGGAAAGACAGAGAGAGAACTCATGGACATGGACAGTAGTGTGGTGATTGCAGAGGTGGAGTGGGTGGAGGTGGAATAGGGCATAAAGGAGATAAAAGGTGATGGAAAAATAAAATGAAAACAAATTTTTTTAAAGAAAAGAAAGAGTGAAGAAACAACTGACATCACACAAATACAAAGGACTGTAAAAAATACCGCAACCAACTATATGCCAACAAATGGGACAACCTGGGTGAAATGGACAAATTCGTACAAACATACAATCTTCCAAAACTCAATCAAGAACATCAGAAAACTTGAATAGCCCAATAGCAACTAATGATATGTAAGCAGTAAGGAAAGAAAAAAAAAACTGCCAGCAAACCAACAAAAGTCCTGACCAGATGGCCTCACAGATGAATTTTACCAAACATTCAAAGACTAACACCTATCCTCCTCAAACTATTCCAAAAAATTAGAGGAGGGCCCTGGCCAACATGGCTCAGTGGTCAGGGAGTCAGGCCCAAAGGGTCTCGGGTTCAATTCCCAGCCTAGGGCATTTAGCTGGGTGTGGGTTTGAAGTGGTGAATGTGGGAGGCAACCAATCGATGTCTCTCTCTCACATCAATATCCTCTCTCTTTCCTCTCTCCCTCTCTTCCACTCTCTCTAAAAATCAATGAAAAAAATAGCCTTGGGTGAGGATTAACCAACAAATAAATAGGAGAAAGGAGGAAGGAAGGAAGGAAGGAAGGAAAGAAGGAAGGAAGGAAGGAAGGAAGGAAGGAAGGAAGGAAGGAAGGAAGGAAGGAAGGGAGGAAGGGAGGAAGGAAAGAGGGATACTTCCACGCTATATTTACAAGGTCAGCATTATCCTAATTCCAAGGCCAGATAAAGACACTACAGGGAACGAAGATTACAGGCCAATATCCCTGATGAACATAGATGCTAAAGTCCTCAACAAAATATTAGTAAACCGGATCCAGAAAAATATTAAAACATCAAACACTATGATCAAGTGGGACTTATTCTAGGGATGCAAGGCTGTTATAATATTCACAAATCAATAAATGTTATACATCACATAAACAACAAGAAAGATGAAAATCATATGATCATATCAATAGATGCAGAAAAAGCATTCAATAAAATACAGCACCCATTTATGATTAAAAATTCTAACCAAAGTGAGAATAAAGAGACCATACTTACCCTGACCAGTTTGGCTCAATGGATAGAGTGTTGGCCTGCAGACTCAAGGGTCCCAGGTTCAATTCCAGTCAAGGGCATGTACCTTGGTTGCGGGCACATCCCCAGTAGGGAGTATGCAGGAGGCAGCTGATCGATGTTTCTCTCTCATTGATGTTTCTAACACTCTATCCCTCTCCCTTCCTCTTGGTAAAAAATCAATAAAATATATTTTTAAAAAAAATAGAGACCATACTTCAACATAAAGACCATATATGAAAAACCTACAGCCACCATCATACTCAATGGGCAAAAAGGAAAGGGACAAGACAGGGATGTCCACTTTCACCACTCTTATTCAACATAGTATTGGAAGTCCTAGCCACAGGGATCAGACAAGAAGAAGAAATAAAAGGCATCCAAATTGGAAAGGAGAAAATAAAACTGTCATTATTCACAGATGACATGACATTATATATAGAAAATCCTAGAGACTCCACCAAGAAACGACTAGACCTAATAAATTATTTTGGAAAAGTAGCAGGATACAAAATCAATATCCTAAAATCAATTGCATTTCTATACACCAATAATGAACTATCAGAAAGAGAAACTAACAATCCCATTTACTATTGCAACAAAAAAATAAGGTAACTAGGAATAAATTTAATCAAGTATGTAAATAACCTGGACTTGGAAAAGTATAGGACATTGGAGAAAGAAACTGAGAAATATACAAATAAGTGGAAGCATATACCATGTTCATGGATTGGAATCATTAACATGATTAAAATGTCCATACATAGACAATCTATAGAATCAACACAAACCCTATTAAAATACCAATGGCATATTTCACAGATCTAGAACAAATATTCCAAAAATTTCTATGGAACCAAAAAAGACCCTGCATAGCTACAACAACCTTGAGAAAGAAGAACAAAGTTGGAGAAATCACATACCAGATATCAAGTTATACTACAAACTACTGTAATCAAAACAGCCTGGTACTGGCACAAGAACAGATTT
>NW_005871506.1:270865-291236 GCF_000147115.1 Myotis lucifugus
AGCTGCAGTCGGACATCTTAGTGCTGCTGAGAGGCGGGAGAGGCTCCCGCACACGCTGTGCTGTAGCATCAGCCTGGCTTGTGGCTGAGCAGAGCTCCCCCTGTGGGAGCTCACTGACCACTAGGGGGCAGCTCCTGCATTGAGCGTCTGCCCCCTGGTGGTCAATATGTGTCATAGTGACCAGTCATTCCCAGTAGTTCTGCTGTTAGGGTCAATTTGCATATTACCCTTTATTATATAGGATAGAGGCCTGGTGCATGGGTGGGGGCCAGCTGGTTTGGCCTGAAGGGTGTCCCGGATCAGGGTGGGGGTCCCGTTTGGGTGCCTGGCCAGCCTGGGTGAGGGGCTGAGGGCCGTTTTCAGGCTGGCCACAGCCCCTTCAGGGTGGAGGGTCCTGCTGGGGTACCTGGCCAGTCTGAGTGAGGGGCTGATGGCTGTTTGCAGGCTGGCCAAGCCCCCCAGCAGGGACCCTCACCCCATGAGGGTGTGGCCATCCTGGGTGAGGGGCTGATGGCTGTTTGCAGGCTGGCCACGGCTCCCAGCCACCCAAGCTCCCAGTGGAGGCTGGCTGGAAGCAGGAATCTGGGATTTATTTATCTTCTATAATTGAAACTTTGTTGCCTTGAGCAGAGGCCACAGCCGGCCAGGGCAGGTGGGAAGCTTAGCTTCCTCCATCACCAGGGCAACCAAGCCTTCTGCTTGCTCCAGCTTCGTGGCTTCCAGCCGCCATCTTGGTTAGGTTAATTTGCATATAGTCACTCTGATTGGTTGGTGGGCATGGCTTGGGGCGTAGTGAAGGTGTGGTCAATTTGCATGTTTCTATTTTATTAGATTATATATATATATATATATATATATATTCAACACATGCCTCTATGTTCAATTAATATTACATAAAGGGGACAAGAGCATACAATGGAGTAAAGACAGTCTGTTCAATAAATGATGTTGGGAAATTGGACAGATATATGCAAAAAAATGAAACTAGACCACCAACTTACACCACACACAAGAATAAACTGCAAATGGAGAAAATCCCGGAAAACATAGGCAGTAAAATCTCAAACATCTCTCATAGCAATATTTTTGTTGATATATCTCCTCCATTGAGGGAAACAAAGGAAAAACTGAACAAATGGGACTACATCAAACTAAAAAATTTTTCCACAGCAAACAAAACCATCAACAAAGTGAAAAGAGAACCCACTGTAGGGGAGAACATGTTCACCAATGATACACCTGATAAAGGATTAATATCAAAAATATATAAAAACTTATCCAACTCAACACCAGGAAGACAAACAATACCATTAAAAATAGGCAAAATAGACACTTCTCCAAAGAGGATATATAGATGGCCAATAAACATGAATAAAATCCTCAGTGTCACTGATCATCAGAGAGATGCAAATTAAAATGACAATGATATATCACCTCACACCTGCCAGATGGTGACCATCAACAAATCAACAAACAGCAGTGCTGGCGAGGATGTGGAGAAAAGGGAACCCTAATGCACTGTTGGTGGGAATGCAGGCTGGTATAGTCACTGTGGGAAACAGTATGGAGTTTCCTCAAAAAACTAAAAATGGAACTGTCATTTACCTAGTGATCCAACTTCTGGGACTACCTCCTAAGAATCCTGAAATACCCATCAGAAAGAATATATGCACCCCGTGTTCATAGCAGCACAATTTACAATAGCTGAGATCTGGACACAGCCCCAGTGTCCATTGGTAGATGAATGGATCAAACAATTGTGGTACCGTTACACAATGGCATACTACACAGCTTTAAAAAGGAAGGAACCCTTAACGTTTGTGATGGTAAGGATGGTCCTGGAGGTTATGCTAAGCAAAATAAGACCCCGAATACCTACAACTATTCAGGATCAGAGAAAGACAAAGACCATATGATCTCACATATATGTGGAATCTAGCATAATAAACTGGTGAACAAAAGAGAACCAGAGGCATGGATATATGGGACAAACTGACAGATGTCAGAGGGGAGGGGAGGGGGGAGGGGAAGACAGGATGAAAGAAGGTGAAGAGAAAGCCAAAGAACAAATATGCATACCTCAGGGACAAGACAGTGATGTGGTTACAGCCAGAGGGAGAGGAGGGTGGAATCTGGGGAGAGGAGAGCAACAGGGAGTAAAAAGAGGGGACATCTGTAATGTCAACAATTAGAAAAAGAAGATTAAAAATTAAATAGCAAAGAATACATAGGACTGAAATGCAAAACAGTAAATTGGTTTGTAAATTAATATGCAACTTATTCCTGGCTTAATTTATAATCAGCGAGACAAGTAAATGGCATCAGGGTCTACACGTCTAGGGTCATCATCCAGGAGCCCCAAGAAAGAATGGTGCCATAGAACCAAGATAGTGGCGCAGGTAGACGCCAGTACTCACCCACAACCACATCAAAGTACAACTAAAACACAGAACAACCATCACTCAGAACCGCCAGAAAGCTGGCTGAATGGAAATTCTGCAACTAGAGAAGTAAGAATAAACCACACTGAGGCTGGTAGGAGGGAAGAGGCACAGAATGGACTGGTCCAACACCCACATGTGACATTTTTTTAATAGGGAGGGCCTCCCGTGAGGAGCAAGGGGTCCCAGCCCCATACCAGTCCCCCAGCCCAGGGTTCTGGTGTTGGGAAGAGAAGACCCTGTAACGTCAGGCTATAAAAACCAGCGGGGATTGTGGCTGAGTGACACGGAGACTGCCAGATTCCCAAGTGTTCCTCTTAAAGGGCCAGCACATGAACTTACAAGGTCCTGCTTCCTCTAACCTCCAGTGCCAGGTGGCAGCTTTGGGGGAATCCAGGGACATACAAGGAGGAACTGGATGGTCTGCCATCAGGGCAGGAACTTGGGGTGGCTGTCTCCCAGGGTCATTGTTCCTGTGCTGGTACCTCCCCCATTGCAGAACTGACTGGCAGCCATATCTGAGTCTCCATCAGCATGACCCACACTGCTCGATCCACCCTGGTGATTCCTTGAGACCCTGCCCCATCCAACTTGCAGCCCCACCCACTGTTTGCAGCTGCTTTTCCATATGAATGGCCTGTCCTGGCTCAGGCTTCAGACTTTGCTTAAATCTCTTAAACAAGTAACAGCTGGAGTCAGCGTGCCCCAAGCCTATCAATAAGAGGCCCAAGACCCAGCACTAGCACCAGCCTGCCTTGTTCACAGCTGGGCCTCGTCTGGACATTCTGTAGCCCAATATAAGTAGCAGCCATCTGCAGATCTCTCTGTAGCTCCAGCCCAGTGGCCCCAGGCAGTGGCTGACTTTGCGCCTTCCAAGAGGCCCCAAAGCAAATGCACCCGGTGGACAACTTCAGACCACACCAGATTACAACTTTACACATCCACAGGGACACACTTAAGCCCCACTGAAGCAAGTCCTGCTCCATAGGGGTGACTCCTGCACAGCAGTTCTTCACTGTCATCGCAGCTGGTCCTCAGAGCCAATTGGCCTGGAGGTCAATTCCTCCCAGTGATGCCAACAGCAATCAAGGCTCAACTACAACAAGACTGTGCACACAGCCCACACGGGGGTGCACCTAGAGTGCCCAGCTCAGGTACTGGGGAGGCTAAGCCACTGGGCCTTACAGGACACCTACTACACAAGGCTACTCTGCCAATTCCAGAAGACATAGCAGAAGGAGAAGGAGAAGGAGAAGGAGAAGGAGAAGGAGAAGGAGAAGGAGAAGGAGAAGAAGGAGGACAAGGTGAAGGAGAAGGAAAAGAAGGAGGGCAAGGTGAAGGAGAAAAAGATAAAAAATATGACAATAAAATGGCAATAAATGCATATCTATCAAAAATTGAATCTAAAAATCAAAACAAATGAAAAATCTAGTGAATAAAATAAAACTGATGAATAAAATAGAATTAGCCCTAGCTGGTTTGGCTCAATGGGTGGAGCATTGGCCTGTGGACTAAAGAGTCCCAAGTTTGATTCCGGCCAAGAGCACATGCCCGGATTGTGGGCTCAATCCCTAGTCGGGGGCGTGAAGGAGGCAACCTACACTGATTCTCTCTCATCATTGATGTTTCTATCTTTCTCTCTCTCTTTCCCTTCCTCTCTGAAATCAATAAAACTACATTTTGGGGTAAAAAATAGAATTAGATGCATGCAAACATGGAACAGACTGACAAATCTCAGAGGGAAGGGGTGGGGGGAGGGATAGGAAGGGATTAGCCAAAGATTATATACCCATATATGCATTCCTATGGACACAGACAATAGGGTGGTAAGGCCTGGGGTGGGGTGGGAACCAGGTGGAGGGGCAATGGGGGGAAAAAGAGGAACATCTGTAATACTCTCAACAATAAAGATTTTTTTAAAATTAAAACAAAAATAAAGAATGTTGCCGCACAGACCTTGTTTTGGAACTCCTTCAAGGCCAGCTTGTAATGCTGCATTATCGTACCGAACGACTTGCAGCTTTTGGAGGCAAAAAGCAGCATGTGATTCCGGATGTGCAGTTCATAAATCAGATCCTTACTCTGGAACGACAAGGACACGGGTCATGCCCTGCCCACAGCTGCCCAGCTGCCCTTCTCCGGGGGAGCTCCACTCGCTGACCTCAGAGTTGTACTCAATGACGAAGCCTGTGAGGTGCTGTCGTATGACTTGATTGAGGACAAGCTTGTTGGTGCTGTCATTAATAAGCTCCTGGCGGCTCTCAATTCTCCCCTGGAACAAAAGGAAGCATTGGTGGCGGCAGCTCCCATGACATAGGCTCTTAACCTCTAGAGTGCCGGGAGCGCGATCGCACTCCTCCTGTCTTTCCGCAAAAGTGCCGGGAGCGCTATGGCGCTCCTCCTGTGGTGTCACTATTAGATGCTAGTAGTTCACTATTGACAGATGGCACCTAAGTGCAGATTACTTATGATGCCGAATGTTTGTAGTTCTAAAATTGACCACTGGCATTTATCTGCCTAATTTTCATAATTTTTTTCCTAAACTGCTGTAAAATCAGCAAATATGCCTTGGCAATTTTAGCATATTTCCTAGGATATTGGTTGTCACTGAAAGGGTTAATAAACAAAAGGAAGCCCCTGGTAGCAATGTAATCCAATAATCCAGGCACGTCAGACTAAGGGGAGCGGGCGATTGGCCTGGGGGCCATGGGTATGTGGCAGCATGAAAATCTCTGAGCCACAAAGGCAAGGAGTGTAGTTGACTGACACCCCAGCTGCCTTGCTCTGAAGTCCAGCAGTGTCTCAGGCTGTGCTGAGTGGCTCCTGACCAATGACTGAATGTGTCAGGGGTATGAGGGCAAACCCATTTCTGGGACATGCAAGATACTCTGCTAAGGGCCTTTGATAACTTTTCTAAGAACTCCACTGCAGTCAGGGACTCCTCCTCCCTTCCCTCTTCCCTCCTTCCTCCCTCCATCCCTCCCTCCTTCCCTCCCTCCCTTCCTTCCTTCTCTCCTTCCTTCTGTCCTTTTTTTCCTCCCTTCCCCCTTCTCCCTTCCCTTCCCTCCTCCCTTCCTCCCTTCCTTCCTTCCTTCCTTCCTTCCTTCCTTCCTTCCTTCCTTCCTTTCTTCCTCCCTCCCTTCCTCCCTTCCTTCCTTCCTTCCTTCCTTCCTTCCTTCCTTCCTTCCTTCCTTCCTCCCTCCCTTCCCTTCCTTCCTTCCTTCCTTCCTTCCTTCCTTCCTTCCTTCCTTCCTTCCTTTCTTCCTTCGGGTCAGGCCTCCATCAGGTCTTAAAGGTCTCTGTGTTGTCCCTAATCTATGCCTGTTTATCCTGCTTGACGACTTCTTCTCAGAAGGACCTGGGTCAGCGGAGGGATACTACAATTCTCTGTAGCCCAGGATCAAAGTCTGGGTGTGGGGAAGGAGAAAGAATCAGTCATCTCCTAATGTCTCTCTTTTTTTAATCTCCTTCTCTTCTCTCCACCAATCCCACCCTCTAGTCCATACCTGTTTCCTGGACTCCTGAAAAAATTCCTAGTGGTTTTCTAATGTCTCCCCTTGCTGCTCTCCAGTCCACCTCCACATTTCAGCCACAGTGAGTTGTTAGGATGCAAGTCTGATCATGTCATTCTCTTGCTTAAACACTTCTTAGACCCTGTTGTCCTGTAGATAAAGTCCAGTCTTTCCTGGTCCTAAACCTATTCTAATAGTGAGAACTAGGCTTACTGAGATGTCATGTTGCACCAGCCACCACTCTGAACATGTTAGATGCCCTAACTCATTCAGCCCTCAGAACACCTCCTTGTTTTGTACACTGTGATTCCTCCTGCTTCGCCATGAGGAAACCGAGGCACAGAACAGTGAAGTGACTTGCCTAAGGTCTCTAAGCTGGGAGAGGGGGGCTCGGTCCAACACATGCAGTCTGACGCCAGGGCCCATGCCCTTAACCATTCAATAGGCCAAATCTCTCCCAAATGCATTTTCTAAGTTGGCTCCTTGGCTTTGGTTTTGTTATGGGGTTTTACTGCAGACCTTTTACATTTTTATGTGGTTCAAATGTATCAATATTTATTTTCCTTGTTTCTGGAGTTTCTGCAATGCTTTATAAAGAACTTTCCCACAAAGCAAACTCCCCTGTGGTATCTCATAGTCATATTTTTAAATCAGGGATCAACCTGAAATTTAGTTTGGTGAAAGGAGTGATGTATGAATTTAGCTTTAGGGTTTTGCTTTCAATGGCTATCCAATTCTCTCAACATTTGTCATTGAATAACATATATTTCTCTATTAATCTAAGATATCATATAGTAAATCCCCATATGTATTTGGATCTATTTCTGGACTGTGTCTTCCCATTCAGGAAAAACAAATCAAGTTATTTTATTCTCTTAATTAAAGCTTTTCAGTGATTTCCATGGGCTCATATTCTTCTCTAAAAGTAAATCAGATCTGGGTATGACTCTACCTATCCCCTGTGTGGCCTTCGGCAAGTAACTTAACCTCTCTGAGCCACATCTATAAGTAACATGGTTATTGTAAGGATTTGGCTTTGTGTGGGGAGGGAGTAAGGCATGTCCCAGGAACCGGACCATAATGGAACTTTGTGTGAAGACCGAAATGCTCTGTGACTCTAGCTGCCCAGTGAAGTAACCACTATCTACATGACGCTAGTTGGATTGAGGAACTAACATTTTAATGTAAATAGTCACAAATGGCCAGCAGCTGCCATGCTGGAGAGCTCAGATCTAGATCCCAGAGGGGAAGGAGGAGGGTGTAATAGGTCTCATTAAGGACTTGAGTCTTTATCTACACTAATAAAAGAGAAACATGGTAATTAGCGTACGACCGCTATACTTCCCATTGGCTAATCAGGGCAATATGCAAATTAACTGCCAGCCAAGATGGCGGTTAACCACCAACAAAGATGGCGGTTAATTTGCATATGTAGCCGCAATGCTGGGAGGCAAAAGGGGAAGGAGGGAAGAAGCCGCCTGCTGCTGACTGCATCGGAAACCCAGGTGGCAGCCAAGAGCCAGAGAACCGAGCTGCCTTTGCTCGGAGAAGCCAGGCTACCTTTGCTGGCTTCTGTGATAGGAGAACCTGGCCGCCTTTGCCGGCCCTGGGCCAGTAATCGGAGAAGCTGGGTGGGGCAGGGAAGAGGTGGATATCTGCCTCTTCCCTGCCAGGCCAGGCTTCTCAGATCACTGATCACCAGTGATGGGAGAACACCCAGAGGCGGGGCCAGAGGCCGGCTGCATAGCTGCCTGGGGACACCATCCGGTCCCAGGGGTGACGCAGCCAGGCCCCAGCAGGATATCCAGAGGGTGACCCAGGCGCCGGGCCGAGGATGCGTCACTGCTGGGGAACGCTATCCGGTGCCTGGGCTGAGGAGACCCAGAAGGCAACCCATGCGCCGGGGCTGCATCGCTGCTGGGGAACGCTATCTGGTGCCTGGGCTGAGGAGACCCAGGGGCCGGGGCTGCGTTGCAGCTGGGGCACGAGATCCCGTCCCCGGGGGCGAGGCAGCCAGGCCCCAGCAGGAGACCCAGAAGCCGCTGGGGCACGCGATCCGGTGACTGGGCTGAGAGACCAGGGGTCGGGCTGCGTTGCAGCTGGGGCACACATCAGGTCCCCGAGCGATGCAGCACGAGATCCCGTCCCCGAGGGCGAGGCAGCCAGGCCCCAGCAGGAGACCCAGAAGCCGCTGGGGCACGCGATCCAGTGACTGGGCTGAGGAGACCCAGGGGCCCGGGGCTGCATCGCAGCTGGGGCACACGATCAGGTCCCCCGGAGCGATGCAGCCAGGCCCCAGAAGGAGACTCAGGCGCCAGGGCTGCATCGCCGCTGGGGCACGCGATCTGGTGCCTGGCCTGAGGAGACCCAGAAGGAGACCCAGGGGCCTCCCAAGAGGAGAGTTTCCATGGTCAGATGGCGCGGTGTCAGGACAGGAATAAAGACCCGAGGTGACTCAGATGCCTGGCCACAGGGTTAGACCAGCCAGCAGGGCCTTTCAGTTGGGACTGGGATGGGGGCAAGGGAGGCAAGCCGGACATAGAGAACTACAACTCCCAGGAGGCTTAGCGGCTGGGGCCTGGGTGTCTGACTGTGAAATTGGATGGACTGTGTCGTTTTGCAAGCCACTTTAAACTAGAGGCTTGCAAGGTTGGAAGTTCTGCGCCTGGAGCCAGGGAGAAATGGAGCTGGAGCAGAGAGAGGGGTCCATGGCAGCCGTGGGCTTTGAGAAGTTCTCAGGTCACATCCTGGAGAGCGAGCTTGAGACCATAGTGGAGTTCATGTCTGGGGGTCTGGGCAGCTCCAGCCTCCAGGAAAGAGACGAAGAGGAGGAGGCAGCCCAAGGCCAGCAACAGCGGTGCCAACGGGAACTCAATCACAGGAAGTACCAGGCGCTGGGTCGGCACTACAGGGAGATCAAGCAGGTGAACCAGCGGGTCCTGAACAGGCTCCATCAGGTACAGAGGATAACACGGAGACTCCAGCAGGAGCGGAGGTTCCTCATGAGGGTGCTGGACTCCTACAGCGATGACTACCGGGCCAGCCAGTTCACCATCTTACTGGAGGACGAGGGCAGCCAGGGCACAGATGCCCCCACCCCAGGCAACGCTGAGAACGAGCCTCCAGAGAAAGAGGGGCTGTCCCCGCCCAGGAGGATGCCAGCGCCCACAGAAGCCAGCAGCCCGGCCCCTGGCGAGGGGCCCAGCGGGTGGAAGAGGCAGCGAGCGCCACAGGAAGGGCACCAGGCGGGAGTCCCGCTGACTCCGGAGCTGGCCCCCGTGCAGATAAAGGTGGAGGAAGACTTTGGCTTCAAAGCAGTTGAGGCTCTGGACTCAAGTTGGGTTTCTCGGGGGCCAGACAAGCTGCTGCCCTACCCCACCCTAGCCAGCTCCCCCTTTGACTGACCCCCCAATAAACGGACCCCATGCTCTCCTCGGCAAAAAAAAAAAAAGCTTATAGAGGCATGCTTATAGGATCAAATAGTATAAATATAGATGTAACAGGACAATAAAAAGAGAACCTGGCTATGATGATTACCTGAACACTGCCTCTGTGTCATTCCTTCTTTGCTGACTCCGTCCACACCTTTGGGAACCCCTGGATCTGCTGGGCAGGACCCCAACATTCCGCTTCTTATAAGGACTTCAGTGCAATGGGCTAAGGGTCCCACTGGAACTGCCTCAATTTAATGTAATCCCCTCTTTAAAGATCTTATCTCCATATACAGGTACATTCTGAGGTTCTGGGGATTAGGATTTTAACATACATTTTGTTGATTACCCAAATCAGCCCTTAACAACCAACATGTTCCAGAAAGTATATTCCTATAGGGTTATTTACCAAACATTCAGAAGTATTTTTAAAAGAGCTAAGCCCCTCGCCCACTGCGCGGGCCCCTCCCAGCGAAGAGCGAAGGCCTGGGTTCCGGGCACCGGAGGAAAACTGGTGCCAGCAGCCAGGGGAAGGGGCCCCCAAGGGGCCCCAGATTGCGAGAGGGCATAGGCCGGGCTGAGGGACCCACCCGAGTGCACAAATTTTTGTGCACCGGGCCTCTAGTCCTATAATAATAGGATTAATAATAGGAAACCACTAATGGGCTTTCAGCGAGGAGGAGGGAATGATCAATAGATTTGAATTTTTGAAAGGCTGCTCGTCAGAGGACAAAAGAGAATATGGAAGATCAGTTGGATGGATGTTGCATTGGGCTGTGGAAAATAATGGTCACTTCATCTAGAAAGGAAGCAGTAGAGAAAAATGGATTGATGCGAGGGATCTTTGGATTTAAATCAATAGGGTTGGAGTGACGAGTTGGTTATGAGGGATGGAGAAGAGGGAGGTGTAGAATGATGCTTGGCTGTCTGGCTTTGCTCAGATGGGTAATGGGAGAGATGGTGGTACCATTCGAGAGAGAAAAAACCTTGGATGAGGACTCATAGGGGAGATTAAGACTTGGCCATGTTGAGACATCTGGTGATGGATGCAAAGGTCGGGAGAAA
Organism: Myotis lucifugus; assembly: GCF_000147115.1. Classification (NCBI taxonomy): domain Eukaryota; kingdom Metazoa; phylum Chordata; class Mammalia; order Chiroptera; family Vespertilionidae; genus Myotis; species Myotis lucifugus. The sequence goes on from NW_005871506.1 coordinate 281,315, forward strand.
AGAGACATCTGGCTGGAGTATGGAGGCTCGTAAGCCACTGGGTGTCTGGATAGTAACTGCTGACAGAGGTGGATGAGGGTGGGTGGAGCAGAAGAAAGCAGAAGGCAGAAGACTGGGACTTAATAACACTTACTTGTTGAAGAAAGGAGGATGAGCTTATAGGGGGAGGGCTACAAAGGCCAGAAAAACATCAGAAAACTGATTTTGCAAAAGCCAACTTGTCCAATGGCACTTAGCTCATAAGTGGCAGAACCAGAATTGGTACCCAAAACCCATACCTACATGTGCTGTCCCCTCTTTTGAACTAGAGACCCCTCTGTAGCAATGGCTCAAAGACCTACCTTTTTGAACACCAGAACACTGTCAAGGGTGACACGAAAACGCCCGACGGCATTATTAATCAACATCACTCCAAACGTCAGCTCTGGGAAGTCTTTGATCACATCATAGAACAACTCCGCTACTTCTTCTTCTAAATCCTGTTTGGGAAAGGACATATGGTAAGGTTTTGGTAGAAATGCTCATCTAAGGTCAAGGTGGAAGTGGTGACCAATTTGTCTCCTTACCTTTCCAACTTTTGAGGTTTTGCTGAGTCACCTCAATCCCATTTTATGGATGTTTCAAACCCAGAATACTTTTATGGCCATGACTAAGGCCAAAATAGGCAAATCCACAGAGATGAGTGGAGAGAGCTGATCACATAGACCTTCCCCACGTATTAGAGGGGTTGGGACTTGGTAACATTTATTCCTTAGTTGCTTTCAGAAGACGCCATTGATTGGCCACATGTAGTATCAAATATAATTGATTGGTCACATGTAGTATCAAATATAAATTTGGTATCAAGATATGGCTGTAGCTTCAGCTTCATTTTTTAGCTTAAAAAAATTGAGGCTATAAAACACTGTCAAAAAGTGGGATGGGCGAGAGAGGTAGCTCTCCCAGGGGTAGACTCAATGCCAGAGTTTTGCCTTCACTGGCAACAGGGGAGGAGTCATCCAAGTTACAGGAAATGAGTGAAGATGTAAGGAAACCCATTCTCCAAATGCGGAAACAATTTGCAAATTAGTGATTGTTCGATGCTATTTTAACAGACCCCCAAATGATCAATTATGCTATCAAACCACCTCTGTCTCCTCTCTCCACCCTGCCCACCTCTCTCATCACCTTCCCCTACCCCATTCAGCTTTCTTTTTCTCTCTTCATCTTAACCCTGAAGTTCCCCCAGAAAACCAGCTTACTGGAAAATGAAGAATAGGAATTAACTCAAGGAATTAACCTCTCCTCTCCCCAACCCCCTCCCAGGCACAGGACTCCACAGGACCATTGAAAAGCCACCCCATCTCTTGAACTCAGTACCTGGAAGAAGCCAATGATCACCAAGGGCCTGGTTTTCACAAACTCTGTCACCTGGTGGATGTCAGTGAACAAAAACGCTTTCTCGCTAATTTGTCTTCTCAACCAAACGACCCAGGGCAGCAGACTCAACCACTCCTGGAGAGAGACAGTTAAGTGAGTCCCACAGGTTCCCTGGAACTGTGTAGCAAGCCTGTCTTTCCCAAGTTGAAGGTGTAGAAGCTTCTTATCTTGGGCTCCCACCCCCGAAGGCCAAGGTCAGCTCTCCTGCTCCTCCCCACCCCCCACACACACACCCTGCCTCCCCACAAGCCTCAAGGCATGAACAGTAACCAGCAGGTCAACTTGACGGAGCACTTACCAAGGACCTGAGGTTTCTCATACATCACATCCCACAGCAACCCTGCCCTGAGGGACAGAGAGGGTTACTCTCCCCTTTTCTGCAGACGAGGAAATTGACATTGAACTTGGCCACCCCACTAGTGAACCTGAGGACCACACTGAGGAGGAAGCAAGCCCAGCATTCTTTTCTTATTAACCCTCCAAAGTGACCATAAGATAGATTCTCTAAATATACATAAATAAAATATAAACCAGAAGACCAGCTGGCCTGTGACCTTGGGAAAATTCTATCATATCTGTGTGTCTCCAATTGTTCAGCCTAGACACAAATGTTATAGATCCTGACTTCCATTCTCAGCTGTTGTGTGGCTGGTGGCAAGCACACAAGAATCCTCCCTTCTAAAATTGGAAGACATATACCATGTCTGGGAAGACGTGCTGGCTTGCCAGAATGTTCACACACTACAGATAGACATGTGTTGCTGGGATCGTCAATTTCACATGATGGCAGATAATGAAAAATAAGTTATACAAAGCCTGCTACAGAGCAGCATTGTAAATGAGTTTATCAGATAAAGCAATGTTTGTCATGAGTAGCTGTGGGCTACATCTATAGGGCTTCATTCATTCATTCACTCATTAACCTGTCACTCTTCAATCATTTGATAAATACGCATTGAGTGCTATTAAGTTATTAAACGCTGTGTTTGCTCCTGGGGATGTACCGAAATGGTGAGCAGAAAGACACATGGCCGGTTCCCTGCAGCTCTCCTTCTGTTAAGGAAGATGATAATGACACAAACAAGTGTAGAAGCACAACCAAATAAATATTTGAAAGCAGGGTTCAATGAGCCAGTAGCAAAGCTGCATGACCTGATGGTGACATCAGGGAGGGCTTCCTGGAGGAAGTTACTTAAGAGCTGAAAACGGAAGGATGCACAGGAATTACACAGGAGACCGCCAGGAGAGGGGAAAGCTTACAGGCAGAGCAAACGGCCTGTGCACAGGCCCTGCACCAGGACATACTGCCCATGGGACTTGATGAATGCACACTGAGCTGGTAGATCAACTGGAAAGGACTATTTTCAGTGTCTTTGCCTATAATTCCTAAGAACATTGGGCCTTTAAAAACACTTGTCATGACGTATATTTATCTGCAGAAAGGTGAACAGATTACAACGAATGGTTTGATGAATTGTCACAAAATGAACGCATCTGAGTCACTACCACCCAGATCAAGAAATGAAGCATCTCCAGTCCCTCAGAAGTCCCGGTGCCCCTCCCAACCTCCCGGCCCCTCCCCGCCCCCGCCTGCAGGTGGCTTCCGCCCTCACGCTGGGGGCTGCTTGGGTGGCCTGCTCTGTAAGCCACACAGTGTGCTGCCTGGTCTGGCTTCCTCATATCTGGGATTCGTCCGTGTTGGCTGTACGTGTAGACCCGTCCACACAGCTGCTCAGTCTTCGATCGTGTGACCGTTCATCCCACAGCTTAGGGGTCCACTCTGTTGGTGTGACTGGGTCGTTTCCGGTCTGGGCTCCGCATTCCTGGTGATACGCGTCCGGAGGCAGAATGTCTGGCCAGAGCTTAGTGGACACAGACGAGGCCATTCTAAACGCTACCGGAGTCCGGCCCAGGGAACGCCATGGAAGGGCGTGGAGGTGGCAAGGGGCAGAGAGGGGCGAGGGGCGGGCAGGCTTTCTGACCCCCTCAGACCAAGAGGCTCCACCCACGGCAGGCACCCGCGTCCTGGATTCAGACCCAAGGGTGAGGTCTAATTTGAAGGTGCTCCAAGCCGTTTTTCAGGGGGAGAAAGGGTACTTATCATTGAAGCAGTCTTTCTCTTATAGGCTTTTACCTGAAAAAACTATGCTGCAAAGGTGCTGAAAGGAATGGGTTTAAAACCAAAAAAATGAACAAAACCCTCTGACTGTGTCTCACTGTCGGGGCCTCAGATCGGCCGCTCTGACGGACTCTGCCCCGCCTTCCTGCCACCTGACCTGCAGCCCAGCCCCAGCACCCAGGCCTGGCACTGCCAGCGCCTCCAGCTGCCCCCTTGGCTGTTAGGGCGCCTGCACCTGCTCACTCAGCTCTCAGGGGTCTTTCCTTACGCACCCTCCGCATCTGTCCCTGTTTTATGACCTGCTGTATTTTCTTCATTGAGCCCATCTTCCCACATTTTGACGTTCGGCCAACCTGCTCAGCAGCTCCTTCCGTGCCTGGCTCCGACTGGGTGCGCGAGAAGTCTCTCAGGGGGAGTGAGTTTGGTGAAGAATCACGAGATAAGCGGCTCTAGGGAATTTGCCCTTGGACCTCCCTCTAGGGCAGTGATGGCGAACCTTTTGAGCTCGGCCTGTCAGCATTTTGAAAACCCTAACTTTGGTGCCGTGTCACATATAGAAATTTTTTTATATTTGCAACCATAGTAAAACAAAGATTTATATTTTTGATATTTATTTTATATATTTTTAAATGCCATTTAACAAAGAAATATCAACCAAAAAAATGAGTTCATGTGTCACCTCTGACACACATGTCATAGGTTCGCCATCACTGCTCTATGGGATGCGTGAACTCCTTTTGCCCCTCTAGACCCCATGGGACTGAGGTAGCTCTGAACTTGGCAATAGTTCCACCCTGAGGGCCTGCCAATTAGGCCCCACCCATTGGGCAGTGTGCCCTGGCCCTGGGGTCTGAGGAGAGGACACAGCGCCGCCCAGGTGGGGATGCCCTCACTGGGGCCCAGAGGCAACTGTGTCCCCTCCCTCCGAGACAGCCAAGGCCAAGTCTTGGGGAGCTGGACCTGTGGTCTGGGGCTCTGCCCCAACAAGACTAAGCCCGCCTGCCTCCCCGAGTTTCACACAAGTCACACTGTTGCCCTTATCAGCTCAGGCAGCCTGTCAGTTGGCAGAAGTGGCGCCCACTCTGTCCTGCTGAAGACATGAGAGACCAAAAGGCCAGGTCACGTTCTCAGCTTACAATCCCTGCCCCTTAGGAACCTCAGCCTTCCAGGCCCTGCACTGGGGTCAGGAAGGCAGTTGTTTGATAAGAGTAACCTTACCTGCCGCTCACTCAGAGCACAGCACAGCAGGAGCAGGCCCCGCCAACCTCAGCTTGGGCTCCATCTGGCCGCCAACTAATTTTATAAATAAAGTTTTATCCGCGCTCCGCCACCCCCACTTGCTTACACATGGCTGCTGCCCAATGCATCAGCAGACGTAAGCACTTGTGACAGAGATCATCTGGCCCGAAGGCTTAAAATATCGGGGCTCCTCAGGGCTGCCCACCACCTGCCCACTGGGCCTGCACAGGCACGTCCTGCAGGTAACACCTTTTAAAGCTACGATCAACATGAGCCACACCGAGGCACAGAATTCTTCAAGAATTTCCACATCGAGTTGAAAGAGCATTAAATAAGTGAATGACGGGGTTAGTGACTGAAATGGATGATGACAGAAGCAAGAGTCAGGAGCCACCCTGTCCCAAGCCTGTCTTGTTCCGTCATCTCTCAGTCTCCCTTTGCAGTTTTAGTCAACGAAGAGAGAAGAGGAGTGATGTTTGCCACTTGCAGACCTGGGCCATGAACACAACCAGCAGTGTTCCTCTGCCTCCTGCCCCACTGCTGGCAGGATACAGAGGAGACAGCAGGTGGCTCAGAGGCCCTAAGGGAAGACAGAGCCACAAGCTGGAAGGAGGCTGGGTCTTTGAAAGACAGTGAGGAGCAGAGCCCCCCATCTCCACCCTCTGGCTGCTAACTGGGTTTCACAGGAGCAATAACTAAATTTGTGATTCTGTTAAGCCACTGGAATGCTGGTGTTTATGTGTGTCCACTGCTAACGCTACCGTGGCTGACATGTAAGCACCATTACCTTTGCAGCTGATGGGCGCCAACCTGTTGCCTTCAAAAAACAGCTTCAACTCCGGGGGCTTCTGAACATCAAACTCCTGGCGAAGTTCCTTCTCCACCGTGATGTCTACTTTGCCAAAGCCGACCCCGTTCTTGCCCTTGCCCACGATCTCCACGGCTTTGCTCAGCTCCTCGGCGAGGCTCCTGGATCGCTTTAAGGACGGGTCATCTGAAAGAGCCAGGGTGAAGCAGGCTCGCTGGAGCCCCCGCTGCCTCCCCAGGGAGAGCCCAGTCTGGCTGCTTAGCCCCGGGTTGCCTCGCGTGCTGCTGATACTGGGCCAGCCTTCAGAAACGGCACGGGGGTCCTGCAAGGGCCAGTTTGGGAGACACATATCAGGGGGAGGGGCTTTCAGTATCACTGGAAACGATGCAGCTGTGGGTGACTTACTCTGTGAGCCCCTTTCCTCACAGGAAAGTGGGGAAATAGTGGCTGCCTCCTGGAGCTGTCACAGCCAAAGGGCTCCCCGGACAATCGGTTAGAAGTGCTTATTATTCCTAAGAGCTTTACATGGGTTACGCCATTTAATCCTCCCAGTACCCTATGGGGCACGTCTTATTATCTCAATTGTACAGATGAGGAAACTGATGACAATAAAATGACCCATTTGCCCAGGGCCACATGGAAGCCCCGAGCCAGGATCCGCACCCACATGGAGGCTCTCTAACCTCCACCAGCCTGCCAAACCCTTCAGCACATGCTGTTATTGTACATTAATATAGTAATAATATGTAGTTACATGCAAATATAACATGCACTGTACATAAGTGTGTATATATACATACATTATACATAAAATAAGTTTAACATATTACATCCTATCTAATAAAAGACAAAAAGGGTAATTAACCATACCTCCGCTATGCTTCCCATTGGCTAATCAGCGAGATATGCAAATTAACTGCCAACAAAGATGGCAGCCGGCAGCCACACAGCTGAAGTGAGCAGGAGGCTTGCTTGCTCCAGTGATGGAGGAAGCCAAGGTTCCCCGCCTGCCGCAGCCGGGCTCTGAGCTCCAAAAGCAACAAAGTTTCAATTATAGAAGCTAAACAAACGCCAGATAACTGCTTTCAGCCAGCCACGGCTTCAGAGCTGGGAGCGCCAGTGAAGGCAACAGAGTTTCAATTATAGAAGGTAAATAAATCCCAGAATAAAAAAGAAAAGAAAAAAAGGAAAGGCTGGGAGCTTCAGTCGCAGACCAGCCTGAAAACGGCCCTCAGACCCTCACCCAGACTGGCCAGTCACCCCAGTGGGGACCCCCCACCCTAAAGGGGGGTGTGGCCAGCCTGAAAACAGCCATCAGCCCCTCATGCAGGCTGGCCAGGCACCCCAGTGGGGACCCCCACCCTGAAGGGGGTGTGACCAGCTGCAAATAGCCATCAGCCCCTCACCCAGGCTGGCCAGGCACCCAAACGGGACCCCCACCCTGATCCGGGACACCCTTCAGGGAAAACCAGCTGGCCCCCACCCGTGCACCAGGCCTCTATCCTGGATAGTAAAAGGGTAATATGCAAACTGAACCTAACAGCAGAAAGACTGGGAATGACTGGTTACTATGACACACACTGACCACCAGGGGGCAGATGCTCAATGCAGGAGCTGCCCCCTGGTGGTTACTGCGCTCCCACATGGGTGAGCTCTGCTCAGCCACAAGCCAGGCTGACGGCTGCCAGTACAGCGGTGGTGGTGGGAGCCTCTCCTGCCTCCTCAGCAGCGCTAAAGATGTCCGACTGCAGCTTAGGCCTGCTCCCCACTGGCAAGTGGACATCCCCTGAGGGCTCCCTGGCTGCCAGAGGGATGTCTGATTGCCAGCTTAAGCCCAATCCCCCGGGGAGCAGGCCTAAGCCAGCAGGTGGTCATCCCCCGAGGGGTCCCAGACTGCGAGAGGGCACAGGCCAGGCGGAGGGACCCCCCCCCCCCGAGTGCACAAATTTTTGTGCACCAGACCTCTAGTATTATACATATATAATAGCTGCTGTTACTATTATTGTAAGATTTCTCTGGTCAGACACTAGAGAGGAGCAGCAGGGAGACAGAAGGAAAGCAGGAGCGCCCTCTGGTGGGAAGTCCAGGAGCTGACAGGCCAAATGGCCCCACAGCCCTGCCGCTGCATCAAATACGCAGGAGACTCTCCAGTAAGGAAGCCAGTGTGTGTGTGTGTGTGTGTGTGTGTGTGTGTGTGTGTGTGTGTGTGTGTGTGGTGGGCAGAGGGGGTGGGGCTGTAGGGAGAGGTTGTGATGCTCCCCACCCTCTGAGGCCACGCCCCAGAGTGAGCCCTAGCTGGTTTGGCTCAGTGGATAGAGCGTTGGCCTGCAGACTGAAGGGTCCCGGGTTAGATTCTGGTCAAGGGCACATGCCCAGGTTGCAGGCATGATCCCCAGTAGGGAGCCTGCAGGAGGCAGCCAATCAATGGTTCTCTGTCATCATTGATGTTTCTCTCTCTCCCTCCTTCTCCCTTCCAATCTGAAATCAATAAAATATTTTTAAAAAATAAAAAAAAATTGTACAGTGACAGCCTAGTGATCACATCACTGGTTATATAAATGTCAAATCTCTATGTTGTATACCTGAGGCTAATATAACATTGTATGCCAACTATACTCTAATAAAAATTTAAATTAAAAAATTCCGGGCTGGGTCGAGAGTGGGAAATGTCCTGGCCCTCACACCTGCGCCCTCACACCTGCGCCCTCACACCTGGTGTCTGGGCAGGGGGCGGGGCCAGGGCAGGGGCCATTGGCTCCTTTTTCAGCCAGAACCTTCATCTTTTTCAAACACCCTTGTCCATCTGGGGCACTTGGAGAACAGGAACCACCCCACTGCCATGGACAAGTTTAAAGTTCTACAGAGAAGTCTTTTGTGAAGCAAGACCCAGAAAGCCAGCCCCAGGCAGTGGGCACAGGCCCCCTGCCAGCTTTCCACAGGCCAGAAAGTGAGTGATCCTTTTCATCAAACACCCTGTCAGCCAGTGAGAATTGGGGCTTTCCCCCACAGACCTGCGCCTGTCCCCCCTGCCTTGGCCCATCACTGCCTTCAGTACCCCTCCCTCAGCACCAGCAGGCCACTGCCCACCCTGCCCACTGCAGCCTCTCCCGTTGCCTCCCAGAGCAGTGGGCCTGGCTCGGGAGTGGTGGCTGACAGCCTGCAACGCTGGGCTTCTAAGGGAGCAGCTCCAGGCAAGAGAAACACATGGGATGGCTGTCCATGGGGGCAGGGGCTTTCAGAGTTCCACACCAGCTCAGGTTCCCACATCAAAGTGAGGGAAAGGTTGAGACAGCCGGGAGCTGACAGCCAGAGGAAAGGACCTGCCTGTAACAGTGATGGGGCTTCATCCAGCCATCCACCCAGCCATCCAGCCATCCACCCATCCACCCACCCAGCCATTCACCCACCCAGCCAGCCATTCACCCACCCAGCCACCCAGCCAGCCAGCCATTCACCCATCCAGCCAGCCATTCACCCACCCAGCCACGCATCTACCCACCCAGCCATTCACCCATCCACCCACCCAGCCATTCACCCACCCAGCCAGCCATTCACCCACCCAGCCACCCAGCCAGCCAGCCATTCACCCACCCAGCCACCCAGCCACCCAGCCATCCACCCAGCCATTCACCCATCCACCCACCCAGCCAGCCATTCACCCAGCCATCCACCCAGCCAGCCAGCCACCCACCCAGCCATACCCCCAGCCAACCAGCCAGCCTCCCACCCAGCCAGCTACCCACCCAGCTGGCCAGCAAGCACATCTATGTTAGGATCTGCCCTGAGCTGGGCACTGTTGTAGGTGCTGGGGATTGAACAGTGAGTAGATAGAATCCCCCGCTCTCATTGGAGAAGGCAGATCATAAACAAAATAAAGAAGTGGGCTAATTCTGCCTCAGATGTAAGTGCCATAGAGAAAGCAGCAGCAGCGCTGGGGATGCGGAGCGTCGCGGGGACTGGGTTTGAGCAGGGAGGCCGAGCAGGGACATTTCCCTAAAACTGAAGGAGGTGAGAGCAAGCCATGTGGGTCTATGAAGGGAGTGTGCCAGGCAGAGGAACAGGAAGTGCACTGCGCAGACTGTGGCCTTTCCTCTGAGGGTGGTGGAAGGTACTGGAGGTTTGAGGCACAGTGAGATGTGATCCGACTTACTTTTTACTGTGTTTTTCTGAATGTTGTACGGAGATTAAATCAGAGGGGAAATAGTGGGCCCAGGGAGACCTGGAAGCACTGTATAGCCCGGGGGAAGGCGGTGAAGGCTTGAAGCTGGGTAGGTGGGACAGACGGGTGAGAAGGGGCCCAGAGCTTAGAGGTTGCAATGGGGAGCTGGCAGCTTCAA
>NW_005871506.1:291795-293885 GCF_000147115.1 Myotis lucifugus
CCAGAGCCAGCAGGTGGTGAGGATGTCAAGGTGGATGAAAGCATATGCCCTCAGGCCCAGGGCTTATGGCATGCCTGGCTGACTGGACACGCTAGTGTGCCGGGCATGGCAACGCCTGGATGGACGCTGCTGCCTGCGCAGCGGGGCCCGGCAGGCTGTGCATGGGTCAGAGCCTTTGCTGGGAGACCAGGAACTCCTCCCAGCACCGCCTCCTCGGGTCCTGAGCTCCACCTGGTCACTGCCTGGCACATGTCGGGCACTCGCTGAACGTGAAATCCTTAGGTTCACTCATGAAACAGTCACAGGACTTATGGTACTTGAGGCCAAAGTAAGGTCATTTTTAGAGCATCTCTGTGCCTTGGTGTCTTATCTGTCTAATGAGAAATTAACAGATCCTGTGCCTGAGGATGAGCCTACGAGTAAGCAAAGCGCTGGCACAGAAGTGCCCAATAAGCATGAACCATTGTGATGACCTGGTGGCCACCCTCTGGCCTTGCTCTGATGGGGTTCCCTCTGGGAAGGGAGGCCCCGTGGAGATGTCTGGATCCCCAGCAGACCTTCTGGTTCCTGGGTAAAGGAAGGCAGGGTGACCACATCGTCAGGAGCCCCAGGTTCGGCCTGCCCGTGGCTGGCGCTGGGCAGAATGTAGATATGGTCGTGGGCAATGGGCCTAGAGCCAGTGCTTGCCTGCCTTTAGCAGAAAGCCCTCCCCGTTCCTGAGCACCAGTGCGAGTCGGGGGAGGGGTTGGGGGAGGGACTGGGGGAGCGGCGAGAGCAGGGACTGGAGGTTGGCTCCCAGCACAGGAAGCTGGAGTCCCCTCTCTCAGACTGTGGTGGCCATGTCTGGGGACATGTCTGCTCATCCCAGCTGGAGTGTCGCTGCCTCTAGTGGGCAGACACTGAAGGTGCTGATAAACCTCCCACAATGCCCGGGCATTACCCCACCCCAGCACACAACTAAGAGTTGCCCAGCAACAGAGCCCATATCGCTGAGGATGGGAAACCATGTTGGAGACCAGGCCCCAGCTCACACATGGAACAGTGTTCTGAGAATAACCCTCCTCCCACCCACAGGGCACTTTACAGTGTGCCAGGTGCTCCCAGGGGTGAGGCCTTCCGGTGGGCATCGACCCTTCTAATTCCTCGGGGCTAACCAACAAATCCTCGCCATTGCCATGGCCCACACGGCCTCGGCTCCGCTGCTCGTCCTTGTAACCCTGCTCCCCACACTCTGCTCTTCACCACAGCTGCAGCGCCTGGCACCTTCAGCCTATGGGCCTTGGCACTTGCTGATTCTGCTGCTAGAAAAGCTCTCCTCCCAGATCACGCCTGGGCTGCTGCCTGCCGGCCCCAGGCCTTGATGAACTGTCCACTTCTCAGAAAGGCCTTCCCTTCTCTCTGCCTCATTGATGGAGCACAGGAGGGGCCGGGGGAAAGCTCACCCAAACGCAGACACCATCTCCTTGCGCTTGCGCTCTCCTCTGGGGATGGGGAGTGAGGTTACATACACATGGTTTTTTAATATTAACCATATGCGTTCTCGTGTGTAGCAATATATAAACTCCCCTGTCCTCCAGGAGCAAGCAGGCAGTCTCACCTCCACCACCCCTGCCCCCAGAAGTGGGCACTCACAAAACAGCACCAGGAGGAAGCGGGTCTGGTTGAGCATCTGGGTCAGACCTGCAGGTGTCAGCACCATCAGGTGGCCTTCCTGTGCGATGTGCAGGGGCTGGGGCAGGATGTCCACGTCCTCCTCGCTGTCCTCCGCCGGCCAGCCCTGGACTGCAGACACGCAGGAGCCTGCCAGCAGCAGGGCCCTCCAGAAAAGCGCCATGGCCCGCCTGCAGGGCAAGAAGCCGGGCCCTTATCAACACAGGGAGCAGGCGGGGCCACGTCCTCACCCTCCCCCTCCTCCCCTGCCTGCATCCCCATATAGGAGAACATGGCCCGAGCACAGCCCCTGCCTCCCCAGCAATGACCACAGCTGGCAGTGCCCTGGAGGAGAGGCAACGCATCCAATTAACCCCAGGACCTGTGCACAGGACATACGCTGCAGAGACTCAGGGCCCCACTCAGGGCAGCAAGAAGCC
>NW_005871506.1:294293-297063 GCF_000147115.1 Myotis lucifugus
CTGAAAAGCTGCTGTTAGAATCTGGGATAACCCTTACAGGTGCTGAAACCCTATAGAATCGGATATGCATATTGTTTTGGTGTTCCGATTATCTTATTCACTAATATGGAGTAGATTCTAAAATATCTTCCCATAATAGTACATACTAGATCTATAACATGGCTCCCTTTCCTTTTTTTCTAATGGGTTTTTTTTTTGGGGGGGGGGGGTAGGGGACGGGAGGCAGAAGCTGCCTGTCTCCATAACAACGTATGTCTCCCTAACACTCAGAGGGTGCTCAGACCTCTGTGCGGCCTCCGCAAGCTCACCGCTTTCCTGTGCAGCACACATACTACACAAGTGTCTCAGCTAAGAACACACAGCAGACATTCTAGTCAATTCAGGTTCAATTGATAAGGATCTTAACTTCTTTTTTTTTTTTTACTTTATTAAAATACTGAGTTTTATTTCACATGTATATTTTGTCTCCCCACCATTCCCATTTGTCTGACCACTACTACTACTATGTCCTATCATAACATTCCATACATACTTAAAACCAAGCAAAGGGTGGAGTTCCATCTTTAAAAACTAAACAGGCATTTTGGACAACACATTCTTGGCAATGGAACCTGGACAACATTTATCAGACACGGTAGGGAAAGTTCTCACTCTGCATTATAAAAAGGACAGCCAGATATCAACTGTTACAGAAATGAAATAAGATGGAAAATTTTAACAAACTGTTTAAACTATTTTCTTAAAGAGACTTCCTCCACTGCCAGAGATCTTGAATAGCCTCCACGTCAGTCATCCGGAAGCAATTCTCCACATAATTAATGAATTTGGCTTCCACTTTGGGAAGAGAACCACCCTTTTCTATACTTGCTTGCATTTTTGCTTTAATGTCTTCTACAGAACTAGGTCCTTTCGGTGTTTTAGGAGTTTTTTCCTGTTTTTTGAAGGATTCTTGACCTTTTGATCTTGGTGTTGATGGTTTTGAGTCTTTTCCATTCTGATTTGATTTTTGTGCATTTTTGGCTGGAGTATCTCATATGGATTTCTTTACTGGAGCTTTTTCTTCTGCTTCCTCATCATCAAAATCATCATCCTCATCATCTTCATCATCATCATCATCCTCATCATCCTCATCATCTTCGTCAGCAGCAAGTTTTACTTTTTTCTGTGGGACCTTGCTGCCACCTCCAGGGGCTGACCGCTTTCCAGGCATACTTAGGAGTTTCACATCCTCCTCCTCGTCATCTTCTGACTCTGCATCTTCCTCCACAGCTGCTAAGTGCTGTCCATTAATGTGCACAGGCCCTGAACCACACTTCAACCGTAAGACCACAGGTGGTGTTATTTCAAAGCCACCAAGGGAAACCGTTGGCTGTACAGACATTTTCAAAGTTGCCAGTGTTACTTTAATTGGACTGCCTTCGTAATTCCTTGCCTCTGTTTCAACAATGTGCAGTTCATCCTTTTCTCCAGCCCCTAGACTGACCGTTCGTAAAGATAATTGGTGCTCATTTTCATCATTATCCACCTTAAAGTGGTCATCTTTGTCGGCCTTTAGTTCACAACCGAAAAGGTAGTCTGGGGCCTCAGAGGGCTCATGTCCATGTCCATAGAATCTTCCATGGGGTGGTAGCGCGCACTTAGGTGAGAGAGAAGGCAGGCTGAGACAAATGGCTTCTGCACTGCAGCAGAGACTCGCAGGCCTGAGTCGCACCAGGGGATCTTAACTTCTTTGTTGACTGCTACATTCCTAGCATCTGGCTAAGAATGGTAAGAAAATGAACAAGAGGAAGGAAGAAAGGGAGGAAGGAAGGGAAGAAGGGAGGAAGGGAGGAGGGAGGAAGGGAGGAAGGGAGGAAGGGAGGAAGGGAGGAAGGGAGGGAGGAAGGGAGGAAGGGAGGAAGGGAGGAAGGGAGGAAGGGAGGAAGGGAGGAAGGGAGGAAGGGAAGAAGGAAGGAATATTCACCTGGGAAAGGTGTTTGGCAAACTAGCTGAGGATTTTTTTAAAATAGATCTAGAGACATTCCAGAAAACTGGGATCTTTTTTTTTTCTTTTCCAATTTGGATGCCTTTTATTTCTTCTTCTTGTCTAATTGCAATGGCTAATATTTCCACTACTATGTTGAACAGGAGTGGTGAGAGTGGGCATCCCTGTCTTGTTCCTGTTCTTAGGGGAAATGGTGTTAGTTTTTGTCCATTGAGTATGATGTTGGCTGTGGGCTTGTCATATATGGCTTTTATTAGGTTGAGGTATGATCCTTCTATTCCCACCTTGCTGAGAGTTTTTATCAAAAATGGGTGTTGGATTTTGTCAAATGCTTTTTCTGCATCAATTGATATGACCATGTGGTTTTTTCTTTCAATTTGTTTATGTGATGTATCACGTTTATTGATTTGCGGATATTATGCCATCCTTGCATCCCTGGGATAAATCCTACTTGGTCATGGTGTATGATCTTTCTGATGTACTGCTGGATCCGATTTGCTAAGATTTTGTTGAGGATTTTGGCATCTATATTCATGAGGGATATTGGCCTGTAATTCTCTTTCATTGTGTTGTCTTTACCTAGTTTTGGTATTAGGGTGATGCTGGCTTCATAATAGCCATTCTAACAGGTGTGAGATGGTACCTCATTGTCATTTTGATTTGCATCTCTCGGATGATTAGTGACTTTGAGCATGTTTTCATATGTCTCTTGGCTTTCTGAATGTCCTCTTTTGAAAGGTGTCTATTTAGGTCCTTTGCCCATTTTTTGATTGGATTGTTTATCTT
>NW_005871506.1:298518-304390 GCF_000147115.1 Myotis lucifugus
CCAGGCAATTCAGCTGTGCAATCTGTGGGTTTGACATGGTAGCAGTGAAAGAGCCATGAGCACAGGAGGTGCCATAGGCCCAGGCACAAGCGGTCGCCAGCGCAGAAAGCCCTGGGTGCCTAGCAACAAGCAAGACTGGGGCAGGGCCTGGAGAGCTCCCAGTGCCCCTGGTCTCCCGGGCAGAGACCAAGCCTGGCTGGGGGGAGCCCCCTCAGTCAGACACTTGCCAACTCCAGTCACGATCTCATTCATTCATTCATTCATTCATTCACACATTTGTTCATTTGTTCACTCATCAAATATTTTTTTAAATCTTAATACATGCGAAGTACCATTCTAGGCACTGGGAATACAGAAGCGAACCAAATAGACTCTATTTCTTGTGCGCATGGAGCCTATAGTCTAGAATGGGAAACACAGTGATGAGGAAGAGAGCATATAGTATGCCAGCTGCAGATGAGTGCTAAGAACAAAACTAAATCAGGGAGGTTTGAAAGTGATAGGTGATGGGGACTGTGGACATTTTTTAAAAATCCTCCCCCAAGGCTATGTTCATTGATTTGAGAGAGAGAAGGAGGGGGGAGAGAGAGAGAGGGAGGGAGAAAGAGGCATCGATGTGACAGGGAACATTGACCGGCTGCCTCCTGTACGTGCCAGACTAGGCTCAAACCCACCCACCAGTAGTCAGGGCTGACACTCCCAGCCGCCGAGCCATGAGGCCAGGGTGGGTGTGGACGTTTTAAATAGGGACACAGGGAAAGTTTTACCCCGAAGTTGGCACGTGATGGAAGGGAGAAAATACGGGCGCTATCGCGTTGTTGGGCATGAGGCGGGGGGCGGGGAAGGTGGTCTTCTCCTCTCCTCGCTCTCTCTCCTGAGACTCTGGCTGCCCCTCAGCCTAGCCTCGCTACAGGGCTCCCCTCAACTCTGGACCCACTCTGGTTCACCCGGCACTCGCCCTCAGCCCCACCCTGACCCTCCCTACACCTGCCCTGTGTCCCCGGGCGCCCTCAGCCCAGTCCCACCAACTGCAGCCTGGATTCTGCGTGCACCCCGAGCCGGAGAGCGCCGTGGCGGGACACTTTTATAAGTAAGTGTGATAAGAGCAGCGCTAACAGGCTTGCTCCCAGCTGGCCCGGCACTGAGCCCTGAGTGTGCCCCGCATAACCGCACCCCCCACAGACCCAGCAGGCCTCTCGTACATGGAGCAGTGGCCGCCCGCCTGTGCCTCCGCTTATTCTCTCGGCTCTGCCCTCTAAGCGGAGGTTTCCTGTTGAATCATCACAGACAGGACCTCCTCTGCCACAGCCCCGTTCGTTTAGAACTTGGCATCCTTATCTCCGCGGGCTCCGCACTCATACTCCTTGTCAGCAGGGCTGCCTCTGCTGCTGGGGCTCCCGGCCCAGGACGGCCGCCAGCTGGAGCTCAGGGGGTGTTTGCTGAGTGAGGACTGAATGAATGGCCTCCTTCCGTTCTCCACCAGCCCGGCCTCATTGGCGGCTCTCGCCCACGGCCCAGCGTCAGACCCTCTGGAGGAGCCTTGAAAAGGGCTGCCTAGAAACCAACCCCTGGGGGGCGGGGGAGGGGAGGAGAGAGACCTGATGCTCAGCCATCGGTGCTGAAATCTGTAACCTTGGCAGAAGGAAGGCTGACAGCAGGGCCTGTCAGTCAAACTGCCATTTCACTCAGACCCCTACCAGACCCCTACCTGCGGAGAGCCTGGCTCTCGCGTGGAGAGGGAGTCGTGTCCAATGCAGCCTCCTGGCTTCCCACGACCAGCAGGACCCAGGGGGCTGGGCTCTAGAGAAACCGGAGGCAGAAAGAGGTCCCTCCTGGACACCTGAGAGCACACAGCCTCAGCAGCTGTGTTCTGAGCTCGGGTTCTGAGCTCGGGGTTCTGGGGGGGAGGGGTGGGGGGAGAAGAATGGCCATTGTTGAGTAAGAGGGCCCTGCCCTGCCCTGCCCTGCCCTGCCCTGCCCTGCCCTGTTGGCAGGAGGGTTCTGGAGGCGAGGGGAGGGGGAGGTGGGGTGGGGGGGGGCATCTGTCGGAACTGGGCTGGCACAGAAGTCCCTGAACTTGGAGCCTCGAGGTTGGATGCTGATCCCAGGCTCTGACCCTGAGCAGCGTTGTTGGGGGGGGGAGGGGGGGTGTCATTGGGCTTTTCTGAGGCTCAATCTCGTCCCCAGAAAATGATGGAAAATGATGTACAGCTCCCAGGGGCGTTGTCAGGGTTACGGGAGATGCTGGGGCCTCAGGCTTGGGCCCCAGCTCCCCTGGCCCTGACATTCCTCTCCCTGGACTGTCATCCAGGCACCCCGGCCTGAGCACCGCAGCGCCCTCTGCGGGCAGCTCTGCGCCCCGTGCACGCTTTCGCTCCTCCCTTGGACCAGCTTCTCAGCCAGGCCTTTCCAACCACTGCCCGCCCGCACTCCCCAGGTCTTTCTAGACTCCCTCTTTCTTCATAGCGCTAACACCTCGTACCTCCCACAGTTTACTTGCCTGCAGGAAGTAGGGGCTCAGAGTGTGCTGAATGGATAAAAGGCAGTTAATGTTAGCATCATTGTCATTATGTCAGAGCCTGCAGTCTGCAGCTCTGTGCTGCCCACTCTCACCAAACCGTGATGAGAGGGGGATGGAGGCAGTGATCCTGAAGACTCGCCTCCATCAGTCCACAGCTCATGGGGTAGAGGCTGAAAGTTCCGCGACGAGGATGCTGTGGACCCAGGAGGAGCCCAAGCACAGGGGAAGTGGACACTGAGGGCCGAGCTGGACCAGGGAAAGGCCCTGGCGGTGAGGTGGAGCCACCCGAGCTCTCACCCTCAGGCGATGGAGCAGGCCTGAGCGCCTGTGGGGAGCGCAGAGACCCTCCTCCCTGGGCGCTGTGAGCAGTTCTAGGAAGAAGGACAAGGCTCTGAGGGCGAGTGAGCCGGAGCCCCTGGTCCCGGAGACTGGAATCGCCCACCGGGTCAATCTGATTCTGGAGAAAATAACAGCTTTACAGGGAGAGCATTGAGGTCGAGTACCTGCTGCGCACGGAAGTCTCGGCCCAGTGTGTGGCCGATAGAAAAGTGTCCCTCAACATCAGTGACTCAACAGTGTGCACTGGACTCGTGGCCGGCGCACTGCAGGTGCCAGGGCTCTGGTGGTACCACAGCTGTCCTCGCAGACACGGGGCAGCTGGCAGGTGTGAGCACAGCGAGAAGTAACATGCTGAGCGGGCTACATGAGGTGGTGGGTGTGCTCATTAACCTGATTGTGGTAACTGTTACCTCTCATCATACACCTTAAATATACACAATTTAACTTGTCAATCTTACTTCAACAAAGCTGGAAAAAATACAAATGTTTTTTAAAATATACTGAATATGTCCTAGCCGGTTTGGCTCAGTGGATAGAGCATCGGCCTGCAAGACAAAGGGTCCCAAGTTCAACTCCAGTCAAGGGCATGTACCTCGGTTGCAAGCTCCTTCCCACTGGGCCCTGGTCAGGGCTCATGCAGGAGGCAACCAACCAATGTGTTTCTCTCACAGCAATATTTCTCTCTGTCTTTCCCTCTCTCTTCGACTCTCTCTAAATATCAATGGAAAAATATCCTCAGGTGAGGATTAGCAGAAAAAAATAAAATAAAATATACTGAATGTGCTCTGGCCAGTGTGGCTAAGTGGTAGAGTGTCGGCCCAGGCACCCAAAGGTTGGGGTTCTATTCCTGGTCAAGGGCACGTACCTGGCTTCATCTGGAAGGTCGTCCGGAAGGACGTCCAGTCTAATTAGCATATTATGCTTTTATTGTTATAGATTGAATGTCAGAAAGTGACAGAAGTGAGTCCCACCAACAACACAGAGCAGGGTAACAACTAAAGAAGGATAGAGACGCTGTATAGCCTCAGAGGCCAACCCCAAAACACTGCCACCCAGAGGCTGAGCCACAAACTGACTCTTACGTGAATACAAACTAAGGCAGACTGGATCACAAATACAGCCTGCTTTAAAATCAGGACTGTGATTTACAACACGGAGGGACAGTGTAACGCAGGGAAATTCAACACTCTCCTAAATACCTGGCAGGACTAAGGCGAACCAGGCTGAAGAGTAGAGGAACCGGAGGACCATCACTACTGCAAATTTTTTCTTTTCTTTTTCTTTTTATTTCTTTTTTCGCCTTTTTACTAAGAAACCAATTTTTTTTCCTTTTTCTTCTTTTTCCATCACCTTATTTTACCCTTTCAATTACTACATTTTTATTTTTAACCAGTATTATTACTGCTACCATTTTACCATTTTTTAAAGTGCCATTTTATTTTCTCTTTATTTTCTTTTGGGATTAGTGTTCTCCATTCTATTTTCATCGTTCCTTTAGCATTAATTTTCCCTATCTCAATTTTACCTCTTTGCTAAAACCCTCTTCCTCACTTTTCCCCTTTTGGTGTCCGGTTTCTCTTACCCTATTCCTGCTTTAGATTTCCCCAATTCCGTCCTTTTACCCCCTGTCTAATTCCACCCTACTTATATATCCTATTTCCAATCCACTGCTCTAAACCCTTATACACCTATTCTTTATCCTTCTTCACTTTCCAAACATTTTTTTTCTCTTATCTTTCTATTGTTTTCTTGATTGTTGAATATATTGGGGGTTTTTTGTTTTTTGTTTTTTTTGTTTGTTTGTTTGTTTTGTTTTGTGTTTCTTCTTTTTCTTTTTTAGGACTGGTTGTGAGGTTCTTTTGCTTTTGCTTTTTATTTTTTCTGCAGGTTTTCCCCTTCCCTCCTCCCCCCACCCCGGTTGTTTTTGTGCTTCTGTTTTCCCTTGCCCCTCTTGATATTATTGGTGGTTTGTAGTTTGCATTCATCTCCAGGGATCTGTTGCTGGAATTTGTTGAGATTAGTGGCAGTTCTATTGGAGTTTGCTCCTCATACAAATAGTCTCTTCCCCACTTCTACTTCATTCTCTCTTTTCGCTCTTTTTTTTTCTTTTTTTCCCCCCTCTTTTTTCCCAATTCTATTTTTGCACTCCTTTTTTGTTTGTTTTTTTTTCTTATTTTTCTTTTCTTTTCTCTCTTTTATCTTCTTCTCTTCTTTCTTCCTTATCCCCTAATTCTCTTAATTCGGGTGGTCACCTTTATTTGGGGTTATTAATATCGTGAATATACTTGTGTTCAGTGCCTGGTACGTTGTGCCTTGTTGTGTTGTATTTTGTGCCTTTAAATCAATGCAGCAGATACAAGCAACAGCAGCCCCCTGATCACTGCAGCCTCCTGATCACCACACCCTCTGTCTGAGGAACAGCAGCTGTACGTGAAGCCTCCCCCCCACAGCCAGAGAGCCACACAGCTGTGAACAGCACCCACCAGAGGAGCTGCTGCCAACTGGGAAGCAGCTTCTACCACAACTGTCCGAGCAGCAACCATGACCCAAGGAGCCCCTGCCACCCAGGGAGCAGCCACTGAAAGACTCAACATCTACATATGTCAGCGAGAATAAACATGGGTAGGCAAAGAAACCCCCAAAGGAAAGAAAAGGAGAACTCGCCAGAAAAGCAGCTAAGTGAGACAGAGGCGGTCCCGGGTTCAATTCCAGTCAAGGGCATGTACGTTGGTTGCGGGCACATCCCCAGTAGGGGGTGTGCAGGAGGCAGCTGATCGATATTTCTCTCATCGATGTTTCTAACTCTCTATCCCTCTCCTTTCCTCTCTGTAAAAAATCAATAAAATATATATTTATGAATAAATAAATAAATAAATAAATTGATTTTTCAAAGATTTCTAATTGCCACTCTTAAAAAGTCACGTAATTAAAATGTAGTACTTTATTTTTTTAAATTTTTTAAAATATATTTTATTGATATTTTTATAGAGAGGAAGGGAGAGGGAGAGAGTT
>NW_005871506.1:305801-309558 GCF_000147115.1 Myotis lucifugus
TGCTAATTTGGTGTCAGCGTCCATCATTAGATTCTCCTCCTGTCAAGTAGATATATTCAAGGGATTCAAAGTATGGTTCAATATCCGTAAACAATAATCTTATACATCACATAACAAATTGAAGAAAAAACCACATGGTCATATCAATTGATGCAGAAAAAGCATTTGACAAAATCCAACACCCATTTTTGATAAAAACTCTCAGCAAGGTGGGAGTAGAAGGATCATACCTCAACATAATAAAAGCCATATATGACAGGCCCACAGCCAACATCATACTCAATGGACAAAAACTAACACCATTTCCCCTAAGAACAGGAACAAGACAGGGATGCCCACTCTCACCACTCCTGTTCAACATAGTACTGGAAGTATTAGCCATTGCAATTAGACAAGAAGAAGAAATAAAAGGCATCCAAATTGGAAAAGAGGAA
Organism: Myotis lucifugus; assembly: GCF_000147115.1. Taxonomy (NCBI): domain Eukaryota; kingdom Metazoa; phylum Chordata; class Mammalia; order Chiroptera; family Vespertilionidae; genus Myotis; species Myotis lucifugus. The sequence continues at coordinate 306,236 of NW_005871506.1, forward strand.
GTAAAACTGTCCTTATTTGCAGATGACATGATATTATACATACAAAACCCTAGAGACTCCATCAAAAAGCTACTAGACTTAATACATGAATTTGGCAATGTAGCAGGATACAAAATTAACCCCAAGAAATCTGAGGCATTTCTATACACCAATAGTGAACTTTCAGAAAGAGAGATTAGAAAAACAATCCCATTTACCATCGCACCAAAAAAATTAAGATACCTAGGAATAAACTTAACCAAAGAGGTAAAAGACCTCTACTCAGAAAACTACAGGATGTTGAAAAAAGAGATAGAGGAAGACATAAACAGATGGAAGAACATACCGTGTTCATGGATTGGTAGAATCAACATCATTAAAATGTCCATACTACCCAAAGCAATCTATAAATTCAACGCACTTCCCATTAAAATACCAACGGCACACTTCACAGATCTAGAACGAACTCTCCAAAAATTCATCTGGAATAAAAAAAGACCCCGAATAGCTGCAGCAATCCTGAGAAAGAAGAAAGTAGGTGAGATCTCAATACCAGATATCAAGATGTATTACAAAGCCACTGTTCTCAAAACTTCCTGGTACTGGCACAAGAACAGGCATATAGATCAATGGAATAGAATAGAGAACCCAGAAATCGGCCCGAACCAATATGCTCAATTAATATTTGACAAAGGAGGAAAGAACATTCGATGGAGCCAAGATAGTCTCTTCAATAAGTGGTGTTGGGAAAATTGGACAGATATATGCAAGAAAATGAAACTAGACCACCAACTTACACCATACACAAAAATAAACTCAAAATGGATAAAGGACTTAATGTACGACAGGAAACCATAAAAATTCTAGAAGAATCCAAAGGCAACAAAATCTCAGACATATGCCGAAGCAATTTCTTCACTGATACAGCTCCTAGGGCACTTGAAACTAAAGAGAAAATAAACAAATGGGACTACATCAAAATAAAAAGCTTCTGCACAGCAAAAGAAACCATCAACAAAACAACAAGAAAACCCACTGCATGGGAAAACATATTTGCCAATGTCATATCTGATAAGGGCCTAATCTCCAAAATTTATAGGGAACTCATACAACTTAACAAAAGGAAGATAAACAATCCAATAAAAAAATGGGCAAAGGACCTAAATAGATACTTTTCAAAAGAGGACATTCAGAAAGTCAAGAGACATATGAAAACATGCTCAAAGTCACTAATCATCCGAGAGATGCAAATCAAAACAACAATGAGGTACCATCTCACACCTGTCAGAATGGCTATCATCAACATATCAACAAACGACAAGTGCTGGAGAGGATGTGGAGAAAAAGGAACACTCGTGCACTGCTGGTGGGAATGCAGACTGGTGCAGCCACTATGGAAGACAGTATGGAGTTTCCTCAAAAAGTTAAAAATGGAACTCCCATTTGACCCAGTGATCCCACTTCTAGGAATATATCCCAAGAAACCAGAAACACCAATCAGAAAGGATATATGCACCCCTATGTTCATAGCAGCACAATTCACCATAGCTAAGATCTGGAAACAGCCTAAGTGCCCATCAGTAGATGAATGGATTAGAAAACTGTGGTACATCTACACGATGGAATACTATGCTGCTGTAAAAAAGAAGGAACTCTTACCATTTGCAACGGCATGGATGGAGCTGGAGAGCATTATGCTAAGTGAAATAAGCCAGTCAATGAAGGAAAAATACTACATGATCTCACTCATTCATGGATAATAAAGACCATTATAAACTTTTGAACAATAATAGATACAGAGGCAGAGCTGCCTCAAACAGATTGTCAAACTGCAGCGGGAAGGCCGGGGAGGGTTGGGGGGCAGGAGGAAAGGGGGTAAGAGATCAACCGAAGGACTTGTATGCATGCATATAAGCATAACCAATGGAATTAAGACACTGGGGGGTAGGGGAGGCCAGGGGATTGTCAAGGGCGGGGAAAAAAAGGACACATATGTAATACCCTTTGTAATACTTTAAGCAATAAAAAAAATAAATAAATAAAATAAAAAAAAGAAAGAGAGATTATAAAAACAATCCCATTTACCATCGCACCAAAAAAATTAAGATACCTAGGAATAAGCTTAACTATTCTACTAAGAAAACTACAGGACGTTGAAAAAAGAGATAGAGGAAGACATAAACAGATGGAAGAACATACCATGTTCATGGATTGGTAGAATCAACATCATTAAAATGTCCATACTACCCAAAGCAATCTATAAATTCAACGCACTTCCCATTAAAATACCAATGGCATACTTCACAGATCTAGAACGAACTCTCCAAAAATTCATCTGGAATAAAAAAAGACCCCGAATAGCTGCAGCAATCCTGAGAAAGAACAAAATAGGTGGGATCTCAATACCAGATATCAAGCTGTATTACAAAGCCACTGTTCTCAAAACTTCCTGGTACTGGCACAAGAACAGACATATAGATCAATGGAATAGAATAGAGACCCCAGAAATCGGCCCGAACCAATATGCTCAATTAATATTTGACAAAGGAGGAAAGAACATACAATGGAGCCAAGATAGTCTCTTCAATAAATGGTGTTGGGAAAATTGGACAGATACATGCAAGAAAATGAAACTAGACCACCAACTTACACCATGCACAAAAATAAACTCAAAATGGATAAAGGACTTAAATGTACGACAGGAAACCATAAAAATTCTAGAAGAATCCAAAGGCAACAAAATCTCAGACATATGCCGAAGCAATTTCTTCACTGATACAGCTCCTAGGGCACTTGAACCTAAAGAGAAAATGAACAAATGGGACTACATCAAAATAAAAAGCTTCTGCACAGCAAAAGAAACCATCAACAAAACAACAAGAAAACCCACTGCGTGGGAAAACATATTTGCCAACGTCATATCTGATAAGGGCCTAATCTCCAAAATTTATAGGGAACTCATACAACTTAACAAAAAGAAGATAAACAATCCAATCAAAAAATGGGCAAAGGATCTAAATAGACACCTTTCAAAAGAGGACATTCAGAAAGCCAAGAGACATATGAAAACATGCTCAAAGTCACTAATCATCCGAGAGATGCAAATCAAAACAACAATGAGATACCATCTCACACCTGTCAGACTGGCTATCATCAACAAATCAACAAACGACAAGTGCTGGAGAGGATGTGGAGAAAAAGGAACACTTGTGCACTGCTGGTGGGAATGCAGACTGGTGCAGCCACTATGGAAGACAGTATGGAGTTTCCTCAAAAAACTAAAAATGGAACTCCCATTTGACCCTGTGATCCCACTTCTAGGAATATATCCCAAGAAACCAGAA